>NC_036866.1:46801406-46887861 GCF_002910315.2 Salvelinus sp. IW2-2015
GAAAAAATCCAGAAAATCACATTGTAGGATTTTTAATGAATTTATTTGCAAATTATGGTGGAAAATAAGTATTTGGTCACCTACAAACAAGCAAGATTTCTGGCTCTCACAGACCTGTAACTTCTTCTTTAAGAGGCTCCTCTGTCCTTCACTCGTTACCTGTATTAATGGCACCTGTTTGAACTTGTTATCAGTATAAAAGACACCTGTCCACAACCTCAAACAGTCACACTCAAACTCCACTATGGCCAAGACCAAAGAGCTGTCAAAGGACACCAGAAACAAAATTGTAGACCTGCACCAGGCTGGGAAGACTGAATCTGCAATAGGTAAGCAGCTTGGTTTGAAGAAATCAACTGTGGAGCAGTTATTAGGAAATGGAAGACATACAAGACCACTGATAATCTCCCTCGATCTGGGGCTTCTCATTTTGTCTGTCATAGTTGAAGTGTACCTATGATGAAAATTACAGGCCTCTCTCATCTTTTTAAGTGGGAGAACTTGCACAATTGGTGGCTGACTAAATACTTTTTTGCCCCACTGTAGGTCTTATGTAGCAAAATTTTAAATTGTGTTTTTACGTTGGATAAAAGTATAGACTAGAAAATGGTATATCATACACTACAGTTGAGGAACAATGGGAAAATAGCCTTTGACTGTTTTGGTACCTACTGGAAAGCCCTTCTTTGTCTACACCCATTCAGCATCGTTCACACCCTCTTAGCTTTAGCCCCACTCAGCTCTTTAAGGGTTGATGTGAGCGTTCTGTACTAACAACAGCAGTCAAGCACCCAAGCTAACTTGCTAGCTACTTCCAGACACAAATGAGAGAACAGCTCACTGAACATTACTCGTCCTAGCAGAGCTGGTTAGGCTGTTATGTTATCCACAGCGTTGGTGACTGTAACTGTGCTGTCAGATTGTCCGTTTGTAAATTCAGTGCATTTCACTCAAATCAAATCAAAGTTTATTTGTCACGTGCGCCGAATGCAACAAGTGTAGACCTTACAGTGAAATGCTTACTTACAGGCTCTAACCAATAGTGCAAAAAAGGTATTAGGTGAACAATAGGTAAGTAAATAAATATAAACAACAGTAAAAAGACAGTGAAAAATAACAGTAGCGAGCATATACAGTAGCAAGGCTATAAAAGTAGCGAGGCTACATAGATGCACCGGTTAGTCGGGCTGATTGAGGTAGTATGTACATGTAGATATGGTTAAAGTGACTATGCATATATGATGAACAGAGAGTAGCAGTAGCGTAAAAGAGGGGTTGGCGGGTGGTAGGTGTTGGGACACAATACAGATAGCCCGGTTAGCCAATGTGCGGGAGCACTGGTTGGTCGGGCCAATTGAGGATGTATGTACATGAATGTATAGTTAAAGTGACTATGCATATATGATAAACAGAGAGTAGCAGCAGCATAAAAGAGGGGTTGGGGGGGCACACAGTGCAAATAGTCCGGGTAGCCATTTGATTACCTGTTCAGGAGTCTTGTGGCCAAATGCCAAATCTTTTCAGTTTCCTGAGGGGGAATAGGCTTTGTCGTGCCCTCCAGGACACCTACACCACCCGATCTCACAGGAAGGCCATAAAGATCATCAAGGACAACAACCACCCRAGCCACTGCCTGTTCACCCCGCTATCATCCAGAAGGCGAGGTCAGTACAGGTGCATCAAAGCAGGGACCGAGAGACTGAAAAACAGCTTCTATCTCAAGGCCATCAGACTGTTAAACAGCCACCACTAACATTGAGTGGCTGCTGCCATACATGTAAAAAATGTATCACTAGCCACTTTAAACAATGCCACTTAATATAATGTTTACATACCCTACATTACGCATCTCATATGTATATACTGTACTCTATACCACCTACTGCATCTTGCCATCTTTATGTAATACATGTATCACTAGCCACTTTAAACAATGCCACTTAATATAATGTTTACATACCCTACATTACTCATCTCATGTGTATATACTGTACTCGATACCATCTACTGCATCTTGCCTATGCCGTTCTGTACCTTCACTCATTCATATATCTTTATGTACATATTCTTCATCCCTTTACACTTGTGTGTATAAGGTAGCTGTTGTGAAATTGTTAGGTTAGATTACTTGTTGGTTATTACTGCATTGTCGGAACTAGAAGCACAAGCATTTCGCTACACTCGCATTAACATCTGCTAACCATGTGTATGTGACAAATAAGATTTGATTTGATAATTATCCTACCTCATGATGCCATCTATTTTGTGAAGTGCACCAGTCCCTCCTGCAGCAAAGCACCTCCACAACATGATGCTGCCACCCCCGTGCTTCAAGGGTGGGATGGTGTTCTTCGGCTTGCAAGCATCCCCCTTTTTCCTCCAAACATAACGATGGTCATTATGGCTAAACAGTTTTAGTTTTCTTTCATCAGACCAGAATACATTTCTCCAAAAAGTACGATATTTGTCCCCATCTGCAGTTGCAAACCGTAGTCTGGCTTTTTTATGGCGGTTTTGGAGCAGTGGCTTCTTCCTTGCTCAGCGGCCTTTCAGGTTATGTCGATATAGGACTAGTTTTATTGTGGATATAGATACTTTTGTACCAGTTTCCTCTAGCATCTTCACAAGGTCCTTTGCTGTTGTTCTGGGATTGATTTGTACTTTTCGCAAGTACGCAAGTATCTCTAGGAGACAGAACGCGTCTCCTTCCTGAGCGGTATGACGGCTGCGTGGTCCCATGGTGTTTATACTTGTGTGCTATTGTTTGTACTAATGAACGTGGTACCTTCAGGCGTTTGGAAATTGCTACCAAGGATGAAACAGACTTGTGGATGTCAATTTTTTCTGAGGTCTTGGCTGATTTCTTTTGATTTTCCCATGATGTCAAGCAAAGAGGCACTGAGTTTGAAGGTCGGCCTTGAGATACATCCACAGGTACACCTCCAATTGACTCAAATTATGTTAATTAGCCTATCAGAAGCTTCTAAAGCCATGACATAATTTTCTGGAATTTTCCAGGCTGTTTAAGGGCACAGTCAACTTAGTGTATGTGGACTTCTGACACACTGGAATTGTGATACAGTGAATTATAAGTGAAATAATCTGTAAACAATTGTTGGGAAAATGATTTGTGTCATGCACAAAGTACATGTCCTAACCGACTTGCCAAAACTATAGTTCATTAACAAGTATTTGTGGAGTGGTTGAAAAACAAGTTTTAATGACTCCAACCTAAGTGTATGTAAACTTCCGATTTCAACTATAGTCTACTCTCGAGTAGGCTACGTTTACACTACCTCTATCAGATTGGGGGGGCGATGTAGTGTATTGTTTTTTGTCCCCCCCACTGTGGTTCTGAAGTCACCATCACCTACTAATGAACTTGTCATTGTTGCAGATTAAGTGTTTGAGCTATTAATATATCAATATTTATCATTTACAAATTAGCTAGGACATAGCCAATGACTTTGATTTTGGATTTCACCCCCATTCCATAGGCCTAATGGAATGGTTTAAACCATTTGGAAATTTTTATGGAGTGAGTTTATTTTCTTCTCCCACTTAGACCATGCGCATTGCAAAAGTGGATTGCTGTCATTGTCATCAACCTTACCCTGTATATCTAAAAATGACCATTTACATAGATTTTTTGAAGCAAAACTACCAAAAATATTGCTGATGGTGAACCTGAACAATCGAAATCAAATCCATTGTAAACCCTGTTCACCAGGTATTGCCATTTGCCAGAAGAGTTGTTTCTACTTTTTTTCCGGTAAAACACCATTTTCAACAGCCCTTAGATAACGTATGTAATTTGCTAGGTTATTATTGTTGTCACTCAACTAATAAAGCCTAATAACACAAAAGCCATTTTGGCATTTGAAGGATGAAGGCGCTGCACCGATGTGCAAGAACAGGCCGCCTACCTCCCGGTGGCCAGCGCTCGAAGCTGGGCACAGTGCGCAGTTTGACTGCAGTAGACCACTGATATCGCCTGGGGTTGTTAGGCATGCAAAAGGTCTTGTAGATCAATGACTGGGTGTCCGTACATGTGTTCGTGCGTGCATGCGCGCGTGTATGTACACTGCGAAGATGTTGCTGTGTTTTCAGCGTCCAACAGAGCAGTAGATGTAACTCAATCCAGCTCAGAGAGCAAATGTCTGCTAGGGAACCTTAGAGCCACCTATAAATAAACCGAGACGCATACTCCTCCAACGTTCCATTGCCCCAACGCCGGTCTTCGTGGCCTATATTGAACACATGGAATGATGAGCTCATGGCAACAGGCGTCTTCTGATCCTCTGGGGGTGTATCTACATAGTCTGATCGTAACCGAATTGTTCCGTTTCACGTAATCATGAAGCAATTTAGTTTGGACCCATGCTAGAATGTTAATGGTTAACTGTAAATGAAACAAATGCCAAGTAGGTTCATTCATAGGCTATTACTGCGTAATTACCATTTTACCAGGTGCCGTAGGCCACAAGTAAATACCTGGTAATATATGTTCCAACCCTGGGATAAGTGTTCTGAGAAGAGGTAGATCTTGTTACAAATAAAAGTAATAACATCAACATGAATAATTTAGAATGGTGCAAGTTGCATACAATATAGGTGTGTGTGCATGTGTCCAATGCAGTTGTCTTCAATTCCCTCCTTATGACCTTTTCTCCTCGTGGCTCAAGACCCCTGTTAACAAAATTTCCCCTGCCACCTGGCAGGTCATTGCAGACCATTACAAAATGAACCATGTTTATGATATCGAACGTGAAAGCAGCAGTGCATGATGAACAGGAAGTGCCTCACGCCACAAGAGATAATGAAGGTAAGAGATAAATGAAGGTTATGGACGGTAAGAGTGTTCTAACGTTACCCTTTTTTTATCTGTAGCAAATGACTCTATCTCTTTACCCTCCTTGACACTTGACATTATGCACTTGGTTCTCTGACCATTTCAATTAGGAAGCAGAGCCAGCCAATAGGCCTATCTTGTAGTGTGGTTGAGAATTGTCCGCAAAGTTTCAGCAAACAACCCAAATGCCTCAATGAAAATATGTGTTGGAAAAGGGAAACTTTTATCAGTTACCAGTTGTATCATTGGAATGTGATACAAAACGAGGTAATGGCGTTTGGAGTGTTTATCCGACTGAATAAAAACATTTTTATTTCCCACCGACTTCTGAAACTGAAGTTGCGCCCCGGCAACAATACATATTTAGCTATATCCCTCTCAATATGAAAGAGAGTCATAAATGAGAGTTGAGTGATACAGAATAAACGTGTCATTTTGCTGACAAATGCATGTCGTAACAGTTAATAATATTGGCTCCTGGCTGTCAGTCCGTCTGACGATGCAGGAGCGCAGATTTGAAAAAACACTGGTGGCTCTATGGCACAAAGTTGCTTTCACGTTCCTAGGTTGAGCTTCTGAATGAACTGGAATTGTGGGTGTTTTTCATTCAGGAAGGGATATAGCATATTTTCCTAGTGCAACACCTGCTAGTTGCACCATATTTCAGGCTTGTCAGCACGCCAGTGCCAGCAGCATGTTGGACACTATGGATAATAATCACGAAAGCCAGCTCTGTCTACTGGTACATTTTTATACAGTAGAGTAACCTACATGCTTGTTGTAGGCTACAAGCAAACGAGAACCAGTTTTCTGATACTGACAGATGGAAGGGTGGCTGGCCCAGCAGCTGCTTGAGAACTTTCAGATAAGAGCACGTTATGACGTCTTGCCTGGGTTCGTTTACATTGTCTTTTCTGGGTTTGTTTTGTCGCCCTGACAGTTTAATATTTCATCATCACAAATGACATAATGAGATGTATTGAGTCTGGCTATAATGTCCCAGAAATAACAAATGAATAGAAAGGTGTCTCTATTCAAGTCAGTGGTGGCATAATGGGTGTACTGGCAGCCATTTTGAGTGTACCCATCGCAGGAAGTAAAATCTGGAAATGTACCCTACAAAACCTACACTCGATCCCTCCGATGTCAACAACTACAGACCAGTATCCCTTCTTTCTTTTCTCTCCAAAACTCTTGAACGTGCCGTCCTTGGCCAGCTCTCCTGCTATCTCTCTCAGAATGACCTTCTTGATCCAAATCAGTCAGGTTTCAAGACTAGTCATTCAACTGAGACTGCTCTTCTCTGTGTCACGGAGGCGCTCCGCACTGCTAAAGCTAACTCTCTCTCTTAACCATCAGATCCTCCTCTCCACCCTCTCCGAGCTGGGCATCTCCGGCGCGGCCCACGCTTGGATTGCGTCCTACCTGACAGGTCGCTCCTACCAGGTGGCGTGGCGAGAATCTGTCTCCGCACCACGTGCTCTCACCACTGGTGTCCCCCAGGGCTCTGTTCTAGGCCCTCTCCTATTCTCGCTATACACCAAGTCACTTGGCTCTGTCATATCCTCACATGGTCTCTCCTATCATTGCTATGCAGACGACACACAATTAATCTTCTCCTTTCCCCCCTCTGATAACCAGGTGGTGAATCGCATCTCTGCATGTCTGGCAGACATATCAGTGTGGATGACGGATCACCACCTCAAGCTGAACCTCGGCAAGACGGAGCTGCTCTTCCTCCCGGGGAAGGACTGCCCGTTCCATGATCTCGCCATCACGGTTGACAACTCTATTGTGTCCTCCTCCCAGAGTGCTAAGAACCTTGGCGTGATCCTGGACAACACCCTGTCGTTCTCAACTAACATCAAGGCGGTGACCCGTTCCTGTAGGTTCATGCTCTACAACATTCGCAGAGTACGACCCTGCCTCACGCAGGAAGCGGCGCAGGTCCTAATCCAGGCACTTGTCATCTCCYGTCTGGATTACTGCAACTCGCTGTTGGCTGGGCTCCCTGCCTGTGCCATTAAACCCCTACAACTCATCCAGAACGCCGCAGCCCGTCTGGTGTTCAACTTTCCCAAGTTCTCTCACGTCACCCCGCTCCTCCGCTCTCTCCACTGGCTTCCAGTTGAAGCTCGCATCCGCTACAAGACCATGGTGCTTGCCTACGGAGCTGTGAGGGGAACGGCACCTCCGTACCTTCAGGCTCTGATCAGGCCCTACACCCAAACAAGGGCACTGCGTTCATCCACCTCTGGCCTGCTCGCCTCCCTACCTCTGAGGAAGTACAGTTCCCGCTCAGCCCAGTCAAAACTGTTCGCTGCTCTGGCACCCCAATGGTGGAACAAACTCCCTCACGACGCCAGGTCAGCGGAGTCAATCACCACCTTCCGGAGACACCTGAAACCCTACCTCTTTAAGGAATACCTAGGATAGGATAAAGTAATCCTTCTAACCCCCCCCCCCCCCTTAAAAGAGTTAGATGCACTATTGTAAAGTGGTTGTTCCACTGGATATCATAAGGTGAATGCACCAATTTGTAAGTCGCTCTGGATAAGAGCGTCTGCTAAATGACTTAAATGTAATGTAATGTAAATGTACCCTTCAATTTGTGCTGGGATTTCAACTGACATGACAAAAACTGCATTCCATTGCATGAGCCACGTCAGTTAGCATCATTTGAATTAACATTCTGCATTGCCATGGCAATCCAGCATCAGCTGGTAGAATATTCCAAAATACTATGGCAATTATTGCATCACAATAGCAGGCAGCCATTGCCAGTGTACCCATGAGTTTACCAGTCAATTGCCAGGGTTTGAGCTTCCAAGACCGTTCTATTCATTCTTATTTCTCTTGTTAATGTGCTGTGCATGTTCTCAATCAGGAGGATAGGCATGTGCTGGGTTTGATACATTTTTCATGAAGCTATCATGCATTTCTATACATAAACAACAATGTCATACTTGTAAGTTCATAGTCTTGTTGTTCTTATGCATTAACATCTTGATTGATACTTGTGTGCTTAGAACTAACGGCAACGTGGCGTCTTTCAATGTGACATCAGAAGAATGTGGGGGATTTCGCGCCATGTTGGTTTTCACTGTGGCCGTGTAAACGGTTCACTTTCCACTTGGAGGGTAGGTGCGTCCCAAAGATGCCGACCCTTTCCACTTCATATTTTTTTGCCTTTTAGTCATTTAGGAGACGCTCTTATCCTGGTGCTTGGTCCAACGCTCTTAACCGCTAGGCTACCTAGTCTTCACCTGAAACACAACACTCTGCCCATGATGCTGTTGCAGACGACAAACTGAGAGGCATGAATGATGATTTCTATTATGCCGTAGATAGTGAATGCATAGGAAAATATATTGACAGCTAGATTGACAGCTAAGTAGTTTCAGGCTAACCAAACAGTAACAAAGAAGATCGCTAGGTAGCTAGCAAGTTAGCGGCTAACCACAGATAGAGTAATGAGTTATAAATAATGTATATTTGAGCTAAAGTTAGCTGACTTACCACTGAATGTGTGTTGTGTTGTTTGACAGGTGACAGCGGATGTTTACAAAATCCTGTATGAATTACATTTTTAGCAAAATTGACATTGTTGGCATCTTGAATGGTTGGTTTAACCAATGAAACCTAGCTATCACAATATTAATGCATTTAAATGTATGTTTTTGTTTATTTTGCTAATTTCATAAGTAGCTACATGAAACCACCATTCATGAATTAGAATGTCACAGGAAAATTATTGTTTTAGCGTCTATCTGGAAAGTGTGGCTGGTCTTTTTGAATGTCAGTGCTGCTAAGTGAGATCAGGCCAGCAAGTTTTAACTGACGGGGTGCATTTCTGTGTAGTCAGGTGAAATTACAGTCAGGCTGGCAGCAGCATACTGAGTCCCAGTTAGCAATGAGCAACCGGGAGGCCGGAGTCCCTCCAGAGTGGTCGTGCACCTTGCAATTTCTTAAAATTATTTAACATACATTGAATGCCATGTCCATTTGAAAAACAGTTTGTGATTTCCTATAAGTATTTACAAGTACTATAAATTACTGTGTGTGCAAAATATATCAGATAATGAGGGCCAGTCCTGGTTCCCCAGATCAACAGGTGACCTGAAATAAATCCAGGCATATCAGATTTAATCAAAGTGACATTGTAAAGGAATCAAATAAGTGACATTGAAAATATAGTTAAAAAAACACTAAACTAAATCAAGTACAAAAGAAACATGCAGATCAAAGAAATAAGATAAAACAAAAATAGCCTAAAGGCATATAGTATGGAAATAGTTTAGCAATGCGCAAAATAACTTCAGTGCATTAGCAGGATAGAATTATAATGAGAGTATATCTACAAAGTGCAGTTAGGTGACATAACTATTGCACTAAAGTGATTTAAGTGTGTCTATTTATAAATGGTAAGTGTGTAGTAGGGTCCAATAGTCAGCCCAGGGTTGAGCTGCTGGATCAGTCGTGTGCCTTGGGGGTAGAGGCTGGCTTAGAGATAGGTGATCCAAGACTTGATGTTGACCCTCACTGTACATAGAAGGGTTTTGGAAATGTTGAATGGGTTGTGAGTGTCTGATTGAAACATATATATTTTTTTAAATGTTTTGATAAAAAAATTAAATAAATACCAACCATAGCTTGCGTGTTAGTTTTGATTGTCAGAGGTAAAGCTTGACATTTTTTTGTGTGTGTATTGTATCATTAAAGTTTCAGAGAACAATTAAACCACTGAATTAGCGACATGGTTTGGTAATTAGTTCAACTAACTTCCACCAAACTAATAAAAAAAACAAGTTCAACTTGTAGCTACTTCTGAAACTGCCGACCATATTGGCCAAAACCCAAACGTCTTCCACACCGATGTGTGAGGTGTTTCTCCATTACCCAGAAGCACCCAGGTGGTATTTGAGATCCAGTTGGGAAGGGCTGTGCCTCGCCTGTGGGAGCCCCGCCACCTGTATGGTGTGTCTGGACATGTGTCCCAAACACTCCCATGCTTGCCCCATGAGTGTGAGGTCATCCCGGGGGAAATACAGCATATTGGTGAGCCGGTTTCCTGTTTCATGTTCTCATCACAAGTTTTTTAGTTCATGAGTAGGCTTAATGAAACCTAGACTTTATACCAGAGAGCATTTTATGCCTGGAAAAAGCCATTTTGGATCCAAAGAGCACCTTTTTATATACACTGCTCAAAAAAATAAAGGGAACACTTAAACAAAACAATGTAACTCCAAGTCAATCACACTTCTGTGAAATCAAACTGTCCACTTAGGAAGCAACWCTGATTGACAATAAATTTCACATGCTGTTGTGCAAATGGAATAGACAACAGGTGGAAATTATAGGCAATTAGCAAGACACCCCCAATAAAGGAGTGGTTCTGCAGGTGGTGACCACAGACHACTTCTCAGTTCCTATGCTTCCTGGCTGATGTTTTGGTCACTTTTGAATGCTGGCGGTGCTTTCACTCTAGTGGTAGCATGAGACGGAGTCTACAACCCACACAAGTGGCTCAGGTAGTGCAGCTCATCCAGGATGGCACATCCATGCGAGCTGTGGCAAGAAGGTTTGCTGTGTCTGTCAGCGTAGTGTCCAGAGCATGGAGGCGCTACCAGGAGACAGGCCAGTACATCAGGAGACGTGGAGGAGGCCGTAGGAGGGCAACAACCCAGCAGCAGGACCACTACCTCCGCCTTTGTGCAAGGAGGAGCAGGAGGAGCACTGCCAGAGCCCTGCAAAATGACCTCCAGCAGGCCACAAATGTGCATGTGTCTGCTCAAACGGTCAGGATAACAGACTCCATGAGGGTGGTATGAGGGCCCGACGTCCACAGGTGGGGTTGTGCTTACAGCCCAACACCGTGCAGGACGTTTGGCATTTGCCAGAGAAACACCAAGATTGGCAAATTCGCCACTGGCGCCCTGTGCTCTTCACAGATGAAAGCAGGTTCACACTGAGCACATGTGACAGACGTGACAGAGTCTGGAGACGCCGTGGAGAACGTTCTGCTGCCTGCAACATCCTCCAGCATGACCGGTTTGGCGGTGGGTCAGTCATGGTGTGGGGTGGCATTTCTTTGGGGCCTCACAGCCCTCCATGTGCTCGCCAGAGGTAGCCTGACTGCCATTAGGTACCGAGATGAGATCCTCAGACCCCTTGTGAGACCATATACTGGTGCGGTTGGCCTGGGTTCCTCCTAATGCAAGACAATGCTAGACCTCATGTGGCTGGAGTGTGTCAGCAGTTCCTGCAAGAGGAAGGCATTGATGCTATGGACTGGCCGCCCGTTCCCCAGACCTGAATCCAATTGAGCACATCTGGGACATCATGTCTCGCTCCATCCACCAACGCCACGTTGCACCACAGACTGTCCAGGAGTTGGCGGATGCTTTAGTCCAGGTCTGGGAGGAGATCCCTCAGGAGACCATCCGCCACCTCATCAGGAGCATGCCCAGGCGTTGTAGGGAGGTCATACAGGCACGTGGAGGCCACACACACTACTGAGCCTCATTTTGACTTGTTTTTAAGGACATTACATCAAAGTTGGATCAGCCTGTAGTGTGGTTTTCCACTTTAATTTTGAGTGTGACTCCAAATCCAGACCTCCATGGGTTGATAAATTTGATTTCTATTGATAATTTTTGTGTGATTTTGTTGTCAGCACATTCAACTATGTAAAGAAAAAAGTATTTAATAAGAATATTTCATTCATTCAGATCTAGGATGTGTTATTTTAGTGTTCCCTTTATTTTTTTGAGCAGTGTATATAAAAAATTAGCACCAACGAGCAGCTTGGACCAGAGTCTGAGGATCTCATTGTCTACGATACACAGAGAGGTAATAGAAAGTGTCAATCACTGAGCTGCTCTTGCCTGGCAGATATAGCATACAGTATATTTTAATATGAAGGACTGCTTTCACGAACCCAGATTAAATCTACTCCTGGACTAAGATGCACTTTCAATTGAGATTCTCCAGCGAGCAGGATTTAAGTCCAAGACGAGGCTTACTCTGTTTCTACTATGGCAGGGGTTCTCAAAGTGGGGTCCGTGGACCTCTGGGGCCAGATGTCAAAATACATTATTATTTGTATTTTTTTTTTACATCAGATTTTTAAAATGAATTTTACTAATAACAGATTAAACAAGTTTTGGCCAAGGGATACTTGAAATAGGTTTAGAGGGTATAATACAATACAATATAATATGATTCATCTCCAATTTAGGATCCTATCCCTGGGCAGGCTCACAGGGATATTGGTATCCACAGTACTCCACCAATTAAACATTTCTTCCCTGACCCCTGCTGCTGTGTCTTTCTCTGGGGCTGATGACACCACTCTGCTGTTCGAGGGACGCTTCGAGTGTGGCAACTTGCTGAAAGCAACAAGAGTGTGAGTACATAACATCCATAAGTATTGTCAAACCTCTCACACTGTCATTCAAAGTCCTGAGTGATTTACAATTTTTATTCTGTGTTGTGTGATTTAATTTCAATTCTCTAACATTGTCACTCATCCTAGTCATGAGTGAATTAATGCCCACAGCCATTTACATTCCGTCTAATCTTATTCAATTCAATTTCAGTGGTGAATTTGATTACGAGCTCTCTCTGTGCACCAACCTGTACACGGAGAAGCACACTCAGTGGTTCTACTTCCAGGTGAGGAACACCCGTGTGTAGGCGCGTTACCGCTTCAACATCGCCAAACTGCTGAAGGTAGGTTGTTATTGTCATTTTTACTGTGACTCTTTTCCCTCTCCCCTTTTGATTTTTTTGTTTGTCTTTAACCAGATTTTCATGTGATATAGCTAAGACTTTAAATACATTTTTGATTTGAAGGTGACCAGCATGTATGAGGAGGGGAAGCTGCCCCTGCTCTACTCTGAGGAGAAGACCCAGGTCCAGGGGGTGGGCTGGCATCTTGTGGCTCAACAGGCCTCCTACCAATGTAACGGGCACCAGCACACCAACCAGCCCTGCTACACCCTCTCCTGGATCTTCTGCTTCCCTTACTACCAAGTAAAGAACATGAGAGAACGTGCTCCAGCACTCGAGCACCAAAAGGCAAGCACTCACTTCATTATAAATTGCAATTAAAGCTTTGTCTAAAGGCCCAGTGCAGTCAAAAATTTGATTTTACTGTGTTTTATATATATTTCCACACTATGAGGTTGGAATAATACTGTGAAATTGTGAACAGTGTAAGAGCTGTTTGAAAAGACTGCATTAAATTTCAAGGGCACTGGATCACAGTGCCACCAGAGATTCTGGGTTTGAGCCCAGGCTCTGTCGCAGCCGGCCGTGACCGGGAGGCCCATGGGGCGGCACACAATTGGCCCAGCATCGTCTGGGTTAGGGAGGGTTTGGCCGGCAGGGATATCCTTGTCTCATCGCGCACTAGCGACTCCTGTGGCAGGCTGGGCGCAGTGCATGCTGACCAGGTCGCCAGATGTACGGTGTTTCTTCCGACACATTGGTGCGGCTGGCTTCCGGGTTGGATGTGCATTGTGTCAAGAAGCAGTGCGGCTTGGTTGGGTTGTGTTTCGGAGGACGCATGGCTCTCGACCTTCGCCTCTCCCAAGTTCGTACGGGAGTTGAAGCGAAAGGGAATGGGGAGAAAAAAGGGGGTAAAAAATATTTAAAAATAAGACTGCATGAAATTTCAGCCTGTTTTGGTGGGATGGAGTTTTAGCCTGCCTGGTGACATCACCAGGAGGTACAGTATATTAGTTAATAGACCCTAAACACGGTAAGGTACTTAATTGTTACCCAGAAATTATATGATATTGAGACAAAACAGCTGCATTGGACCTTTAAATTATTATTATTTAATTTTTTTCTTATTCAAGCAACATGTCTTTAATACACAAAAATGTATATACATTTTTCCCATACAACCAGGATACCTGCTATCTTTCCCACTGCTACCCCTACACCAACCTGTGGACCCACCCTAGGTTGTGTGAGGAGCGTAAGTTGCTGCTGTACTTTGATCTCCATGGACACATCCGTAAACACAATGTCTTCAACTACGGCTGTGAGAACCCCCGGCCCGCTGACAGACACCCTGAGATAGTACAGTACTCCTCCTCATTGTCTCTGTGTTTTATTAGTTAAGGCCAGGGCCCATATAAACAAAGCATCTCAAAGTAGGCGTGCTGATCTAGGATTAGGTCGTCCCTGTCCATATAATCGTATACATTATGATCTAAAAGGCAAAACAGATCCTAGATCAGCATTTCTACTCTGAGATGCTTTGTAAATACCAGCCCAGTTGAGATGAAACAGCCAACAGAAGATCAGACAGTTAAGCAGTTGGAGAATTAATTTTCCTTGATTTGAACTGCCTAGCTTCTTCTCATGTTGGCTGCTGGGGTTTCCAAGATTCAACTAATCTTAGCAAAAGACTGGCCTCTAAACCATCCGATCTTTGTATGTCCTCCCCACATTAAAAAATACTATAGCATACTATGGTATAAATACTATAGTACTAACCGTAGTGTTTTTACAGACTTTACTGTAGTGTCCACTGTAGTATTTACAGTGGATACTTAAATACTATAGTACTAACCGTAGTGTTTTTACAGACTTTACTGTAGTATCCACTGTAGTATTTACAATTTACAGAAAACTGTAGTGTACAGTTGAAGTCAGAAGTTTACATGCACGTTAGCCAAATAGATTTAAACTCCGTTTTTCACAATTCCTGACATTTAATCCTAGTAAACAATTCGCTGTCTTTGGTCAGTTAGGATCACCACTTTATTTTAAGAATGTGACATGTCAGAATAATAGTAGAGAGAATGATATATTTCAGCTTTTATTTCTTTCATCACATTCCCAGTGGGTCAGAAGTTTACACACACTCAATTAGTATTTGGTAGCATTGCCTTTAAATTGTTTAACTTGGGTCAAACGTTTCGGGTAGCCTTCCACAAGCTTCCCACAATAAGTTGGGTGAATTTTGGCCCATTCCTCCTGACAGAGCTGGTGGAACTGAGTCAGGTTTGTAGGCCTCCTTGCTCGCACACGCTTTTCAGTTATGCCCACAACATTTCTATAGGATTGAGGTCAGAGCTTTGTGATGGCCACTCCAATACCTTGACTTTGTTGTCCTTAAGCCATTTTGCCACAACTTTGGAAGTATACTTGGGGTCATTGTCCATTTGAAAGACCCATTTGCGACCAAGCTTTAACTTCCTGACTGATGTCTTGAGATGTTGCTTCAATATATTCACATAATTTTCCTACCTCATGATGCCATCTATTTTGTGAAGTGCACCAGTCCCTCCTGCAGAAAAGCACCCTCACAACATGACGCTGCCACCCCCGTGCTTCACGGTAGGGATGGTGTTCTTCGGCTTGCAAGCGTCCCCCTTTTTCCTCCAAGCATAGCAATGGTCATTATGGCCAAACAATTCTATTTTTGTTTCATCAGACCAGAGGACATGTCTCCAAAAAGTACGATCTTTGTCCCCATGTGCAGCTGCAAACCGTAGTCTGGCTTTTTTATGGCGGTTTTGGAGCAGTGGCTTTTTTCCTGAGCGGCCTTTCAGGTTAAGTCAATATAGGACTCGTTTTACTGTGGATATATACACTTTTGTACCCGTTTTCTTCCAGCATCTTCACAAGGTCCTTTGCTGTTGTTCTGGGATTGATTTGCACTTTTCGCACCAAAGTACGTTCATCTCTAGCAGACAGAACACGTCTCCTTCCTGAGCGGTATGACAGCTGCATGGTGACATGGTGCTTATACTTGCGTACTATTGTTTGTACTGATGATTGTGGTACCTTTAGGCGTTTGGAAATAGCTCACAAGGATGAATCAGACTTGTGGAGGTCTACAATTATTTTTTTGAGGTCTTGGCTGATTTCTTTTGATTTTCGCATGATGTCAAGCAAAGAGGCACTGAGTTTGAAGGTAGGCCTTGAAATACATCCACAGGTACACCTCCAATTGACTCAAATGATGTCAACTAGCCTATCAGAAGCTTCTAAAGCCATGACATAATTTTCTGGAATTTTCCAAGCTGTTTAAAGGCAGTCAACTTAGTGTATGTAAACTTCTGACCCACTGGAATTGTGATACAGTGAATTATAAGTGAAATAATCTGTAAACAATTGTTAGAAAAATTACTTGTGTCATGCACAAAGTAGATGTTCTAACCGACTTACCAAAACTATACTTTGTTAAACAAGAAATTTGTGGAGTGGTTGAAAAACGAGTTTTAATGACTCCAACCTAAGTGTATGTAACCTTCCGACTTCAACTGTATATGTTGTGTTTTGCAGATTGTAGTATACAATAGTATTTACTGTAGGTTTTATGCAGACTGTACTATACTGTAAAAACAGACAGAGGCACCAGTCTCACCCGTCTGTAATGTTTTTCCTGTACGTGTGTGAGAGAGCTGCAGGAGATTATGAGATCGGAGGCAGGTCTGCCCATAGACACAGAACCAACTGATACCTCACTGACTGACCATGAGGCCAGCCACAGACTACCCCATTCACCACAGAACTTCCTTTAGGGCCCGATTCAGAGCGGAGTTTATCCCGCGCAATTTGGATTTTGGCAAAAATCATTAATTGACGAGTATAGTTGTGTTTCAGCACCAGTGGATCCAACAGTTTAGAGTCAGATGGACCTCCTCCTCACCTCCAGGCCTTCAACAAGGTAGTAACAGTGGTAGTAAGAACTAACAGTAGTGTTATTGTATCATCAACAAAAAGTACTGTACCTAGTCTGATAAAAAGTCAGGTGAATCAGGAGCTAGCAGACAAACACGCTTGCACTGCTCTCCGACCAGGGAGAGATCGAAACGAGTGGTGTCACTTTCACTCCCTCTCTCTCTAGCCCCATACACACTTTGCAGATGTTGTTTTAACATAACCATTGTGTTTTGTCTCCACTACAGTTCTGTTAACATTTTTGTGCAAACTCAGCAAAAAAATATGTGTTATCAACCATTGTGTCAAATGCTTTGTACAGTTTTTTTATTTTATTTTTTTGAGTTTATTTTATTTTTACAGGGACAGTGCACATTAATCAACGTTTCATCATTCTCTTACCTCCCTCAAGTGGTGTAGGAGAATACTGCATCTTCACACGCCCACCATATGATACCATGTTCATTTAAATCCCTGAATGAATTACATCCCTGCATGAATATCTGAACATTCCTTGAAGCATTCAGCATGTTCAGTGCCTGTATCGCTGTTTTCTCCAGGTGTCTGTCCTATACCTGTTCTTCGATACAGAGGGGGGCCACGAAATCGAAGGTATATCCTTCATCTAATAACCTCATCCATGTAGTTCTTACTACACTAATATTTTACAATTTCCTCTATCTCACACTCTTATTCACAAGCCAATGCCAAAAACAAGTACATTTTACAGTGTGTATATATATATATATATATATAGCGGATGACTAAGTCAACATCGCTACTAAATAAATGTTGTTATTGTGAAAAGGGTTCTGACTTTGAAACCCGGGTTGGGAAAACTGATTATTTGTTTGTCTTGTTTGCAGTCAGAGTAACTGCAGCATCTGATGGCACAGTACATGAGCAGCAGGAAGCAGTTGACCCTCGGCCCGACCCTCAAAAGGTAGAGTAATTACCTTTAGTAGACATTTCCGTAGCTTATAGCCCTCAAGGTCTGCTTGTCCTCTCTTCTCTTCGCTTCAATACATCAAATATTCTAAACTCAGCAAAAACAGAAATGTCCCTTTTTCAGGACCCTGTCTTTCAAAGATTTGTAAAAATCCAAATAACTTCACAGATCTTCATTGTAAAGGGTTTAAAACCGTTTCCCATGCTTGTTCAACGAACCATAAACAATTAATGAACATGCACCTGTGGAACGGTCGTTAAGACACTAACAGCTTACAGACGGTAGGCAATTAAGATCACAGTTATGAAAACTTAGGACATTAAAGAGGCCTTTCTACTGACTCTGAAAAACACCGAAAGAAAGATGTCCAGTGTCCCCGCTCATCTGTGTGAATGTGCTTTAGGCATGCTGCAAGGAGGCATGAGGATTGCAATGTGGCCAGGGCAATAAATTGCAATGTCCGTACTGTGAGATGCCTAAGACAGCGCTACAGGGAGACATGACGGACAGATGATTGTCCTCGCAAATGGCAGACCACATGTAACAACACCTGCACAGGATCGGTACATCTGAACATCACACCTGTGGGACAGGTACAGGATAGCAACAATAACTGCCCGAGTTACACCAGGAACGCACAATCCCTCCATCAGTGCTCAGACTGTCCGCAATAGGCTGAGAGAGGCTGGACTGAGGGCTTGTAGGCCTGTTGTAAGGAAGGTCCTCACCAAACATCACAGGCAACAACGTCGCCTATGGGCACAAACCCACCGTCGCTGGACCAGACAGGACTGGCAAAAAGTGCTCTTCACTGACGAGTCGCAGTTTTGTCTCAACAGGGGTGATGGACGGATTCGCGTTTATCGACGAAGGAATGAGCGTTACACCGAGGCCTGTACTCTGGAACGGGATCGATTTGGAGGTGGAGGGTCCGTCATGGTCTGGGGCGGTGTGTCACAGCATCATTGCAGGCAATCTCAACGCTGTGCGTTACAGGGAAGACATCCTCCTCCGTCATGTGGTACTGCTCATTCTGTGTGTGATTTCCTGCAAGACAGGAATGTCAGTGTTCTGCCATGGCCAGGGAAGAGCCCGGATCTCAATCTCATTGAGCACGTCTGGGACTTGTTGGATCGAAGGGTGAGGGCTAGGGCCATTACCCCCAGAAATGTCCGGGAACTTACAGGTGCCTTGGTGTAAGAGTGGGGTAACATCTCACAGCAAGAACTGGCAAATCTGGTGGTCCATGAGAAGGAGATGCACTGCAGTACTTAGTGCAGCTGGTGCCCACACCAGATACTGACTGTTACTGTTGATTTTGACCCCCCCCTTAGTTCAGGGACATATTATTCAATTTCTGTTAGTCACATGTCTGTGGAACTTGTTCAGTTTGTCTCAGTTGTTGAATCTTGTTATGTTCGTACAAATATTTACACATGTTAAGTTTGCTGAAAATAAACGCTGTTGACAGTGAGAGGACGTTTCTTTTTTTGCTGAGTTTATGAGTGCCTAAAATCACTTTATTTCTCTCTGGAATACCACATACACACTTGTTAGCGCATCATGTATCTCTTCCTGTACATGTTGTATCCTAGGCTATGACTGGGCCCCCCCCCCCACCACACCACACCACACCATGTGCCCTTCTTCATGCATCCCACCGTGGCCACTTCACAGCTGCTCAGGGACAGCCTTCCCAGTCATCCTCAGCGATTGTTTGCGTACGTGTGTGTGTGTCTGTGTGAGTCCATACTGTGTGTGTGTGTAGTCAGGGGAAGTGCAGCACAGCTCAGTATACAAAACATTAAGAACATCTGCTTTTTCCATGACATAGACTGATCAGGTGAATCCAGGTGAAAGCTATGATCTCTTATTGATGTCACTTGTTAAATCCACTTCAATCACTGTAGATGAAGGGGAAGTGACCGGTTAAAGAAGGATTTTTAAGCCTTGAGACAATTGAGACATGGATTGTGTATGTGTGCCATTCAGAGGGTGAATGGGCAAGACAAAAAATGTAAGTGCCATTGAACAGAGTATGGTAGTAGGTGCAATATTTGTCAAGAACGGAGTATGGTAGTAGGCGCACCGGTTGTCAAGAACATGGACATGCCCTGTCAAATGTAGGCTGTTCTTAGGGCAAAAGGGGCTGCGACTCAATATTAGGAAGGTGTTCCTAATGTTTTGTACACTCAGTGTATTATATTACATTACTCTAAAACATTTCTAGGATGCCCAACCTCTTTCCCTCTTGGGTGCATAGCCAATATTGGACCCGACTTGCTGTGCTGCAGGATGACACACACTCTAAAGTGCAGTCATGCACAGCAACAAAAAAAACGTTAGTAGGACCTTTTAAAATTTGTTTGTATTTTTTGTGTATTTGTGTTTTTTTCCCTCCAAATAAAATTCTCTCATTAGTTTTTCCAGGTTTCTCACACTTTTTAAACAGAAAAACAATATTAGTTTTAAACCGCATCAGGTGACAACTTTTGAGGTCTGCCAAAAATCTAAGAAACTTAGATTTTTTGTGTGTAGTTACCCTTTAATTCAGAGCACCTGCACTGTTTTTCGGTTAGCGGTGTTTCTGTAGCGCAGTAAATGCACGTGATGGAGGTCGCAAATCAAATGCTTGTCATGCCAAATAGTGTCCCCTTGACAAAGTCCCCCCCGCGTCACAATGGGATTCCGTAAACTATTAGCGTCCATCAGCTATCTCAACGGTGTGATGACCTAATGCATAGAATTTTGGAAATCATTACAGCCTAAATGACGTTCTTTTCATCCCAGCTATGCAAAACAAAGCTCATTTCCACAGATCATTTTGCTGTTTGAACGAGTTTTGTTGAGCTAAAAATATTTAAATATTATATTAACATTTCAACATGAAATCAATGTCTTGAATGTTGCTACGTTTCGGAAATGGCAAAGAAAACCTCTGCTTGGCACATTGTTACCTTGCAGATCACAGTCAGCTAGTTTTCACTCAATTCATTTGCAAATTCGGTCGATTCATACACGGGCTTGTCCGGTTGGCATGTTTTTATTTTAAACTGCCCTTCCCTTATCTACACTGAAATAATATTACTTCAGTCTTCCTCTATTATGAAGAAAAAAAAAATGTCTATCTCGCATAGCTCATTAGTACACCTATGTGGTTGAATATATATCTAGGCTCTCTATTGTAGGTCCTAGGAAATGAAATACAATCAAGGGATTCCTTACAATTTACTCAGTACTTTGTTGAAGCACCTTTGGCAGAGATTACAGCTTCAAGTCTTCTTTGGTATGACGCTACAAGCTTGGCACACTTGGGGAGTTTCTCCCATTCTTCTCTGCAGATCCTCTCAAGTTCTGTCAGGTTGGATGTGGAGCGTCACTGCACAGCTATTTTCAGGTCACCCCAGAGACTGGGCCACTCAAGGACATTCAGAGACTTGTCCCAAAGCCACTCCTGCGGTGTCTTGACTGTGTGTTTAGGGTCGTTGTCCTTTTGGAAAGGTGAACGTTCACCCCAGTCTGAGGTCCTGAACTCTCTGGAGTAGGTTTTTATCAAGAATCTCTCTGTACTTTGCTATGTTCATCTTTCCCTCGATCCTGATTAGTCTCCCAGTCCCTGCCGCTGAAAAACATACCCACAGCATGATGCTGCCACCACCATGCTTCACCATAGGGATGGTGCCAGGTTTCCTCCAGATGTGACTCTTGGCATTCAGGCCAAAGAGTTCAATCTTGGTTTCATCAGTTTGCCTCAGTCAGCCAAACAGGCTGTCATGTGCCTTTTACTGAGGAGTGGCTTCCGTCTGGCCACTCTACCATAAAGGCCTGATTGGTGGAGTGCTGCAGAGATGGTTGTCCTTCTGGAAAGTTCTCCCATCTCCAAAGAGGAACTCTGGAGCTCTGTCAGAGTGACCTCCGGGTTCTTGGTAACCTCCCTGACTAAAGCCCTTCTCCCCCGATTGCTCAGTTTGGCCGGGCAGCCAGCTCTAGAAAGAGTCTTGTTTTGTTCCTAACTTCTTCCATTTAAGAATGATGGAGCCAACTGTGTCCTTGGGGACCTTCAATACTGCAGATATTTTTTGGTACCCTTCCCCAGATCTGTGTCTCGACACAATCCTGTCTCGGAGCTCTACAGACAATTCCTTCGACCTCATGGCTTGGTTTCTGCTCTGACATGCACTGTCAACTGTGGGACCCCAAGTGTGGGACCTTGGCCTCCCGAGTGGAGCAACGGTCTAAGGTACTGCATCACTACAGACCCTAGTTCGATTCCAGGCTGTATCACAACCGGCCGTGATTGGGAGTCCCATAGGGCGGCGCACAATTGGCCCAGCGTCATCCAGGTTGCCAGGGTAGGCCGTCATTGTAAATAAGAATTTGTTGTTAACTGACTTGACTAGTTAAATCTAAATTTTAAAAAATAGACAGATGTGTGCCTTTTCAAATCAATTGAATTTACCATAGGTGGACTCCAATCATGTTGTAGAAACATCTCAAGGATGATCAATGGAAACAGGATGCATCTGAGCTCCATTTCGAGTCTCATAGCAAAGGTTTTGCAAAAATGTATAAAAACCTGTTTTCGCATTTGTCATTGTGAGGTATTGTGTGTAGAATGATGAGGAATTTGTTTAATTCAATCAATTTTAGAATAAGGCTGTGACGTAACAAAATGTGGAAAAAGTCAAGGGGTCTGAATACTTTCCAAATGCACTGTATATTTATTGGAGAGCCAGAAAATTAACAGAGGACAATCATTTTTACCTGGTCAAAAACCTCCACATCCTTCTCAGCCCGTGGCTGAAGGTGGTACTCGAAGGTTTTCTGATCTGGTTTGACAACTTCCAACACATCAGATGGTTTCAGTGATCTGAAAGTACCTTATGCAAAAATACCAATAGACAAACAACAACACTAAGTAAATCACAAATTTGAAAGACTACAGTATATGCAATAATTGTACATTATGTACAATTACATTGTTTACCGCAGTCAACAGCTGTGGCTCCCGTCCGTACAGCAGGCGATAGGGCGAGTCCTCAGTGGAGGCCTGGACGCTGCTGTTGTGTGCAAAGAGAATTACCTTCAGGTTGTCTGGTTGGGTCTGGTTGGGGTCTGGAAGAGGGGGTAGAGGAAAGGGATATCTATTGACAATGTAAGATATTGAAATATGTACCATGGAAAAACAAAACATTAGTGACAGAATATAACCTATAACATCTGTACCTTGTTGCGGAGTTTGCAACCTTGGTCACTCAAGATGACCTCAGGAGAACCATGTGTTGAAGATGTCCATCAGCTTGGAGTTGGCCTCGCCAGACATGTCCTTGATGGGTAGCATACAAAACTAAAATAAATGTTTGGGTCCAAGCACCCTTTTTAATGGGTTACAGAAGGGAATTTAGAGTTAAGCACATTCTCTTCCTTTACTGGTCTTAAAAATGTCTTAAGGATCGTACCCTTTTTTTCAACTTCCGCCTAAAATGACCCAAATCTAACTGCCTGTAGCTCAGGACCTGAAGCAGGATATGCATATTCTTGATACCATTTGAAAGGAAACACTTTGAAGTTTGGGTGCATGTGTAGAAAATAATAACACATTAGATCTGTAAAAGATAATACAAACAAAAAAACATGCGTTTTCTATTTTTTGTTTGTGTGCCATCATCTTTGAAATGCAAGAGAAGGCATATAATCAGATAGGAGTTAGGTGCAATTTAGTGTTGGCCACCAGATGGCAGCAGTGTGTGGTGCAACATTTCAGACTGATTCAGTTGAAGCATTCCATTACTACACTATATTTTGTATTCAAGTCCACAAGGAGTTTTCCAACATGAGCCGAATTGGTCAATTGATACATTTCAAGTACATAACTATAGAGAACATACAGAAAAATGCTATGGTAATAACTATTTAAGTTTAATCAAATCAAATTATTTATATATGCCTTCTTACATCAGGCTGAATATCTCAAATGCTGTACAGAACCCAGCCTAAAACCCAAAACAGCAAGCAATGCAGGTGTAGAAGCAGCCTGAAAGGCCAAAACCTAGGAAGAAACCTAGAGAGAGAACCAGGCTATGAGGCGGTGTCGTCCTCTTCTGGCTGTGCCGGTGGAGATAATAGAACAGGCCAAGTGTTCAAATGTTCATAAATGACCAGCAGGTCAAATAATAATAATATGCACAGTAGTTGTCGGGTGCTCAGCAAGTCAGCACCTCAGGAGTAAATGTCCAGTTGGCTTTCCATAGCCGATCATTAAGAGTATCTCTAGCTGTCTAGCCGTCTGCTTGTTCCTAGGGAGTTGAAAACAGCAGGTCTGGGACAGGTAGCATGTCCGGTGAACAGGTCAGGGTTCCATAGCCGCAAGCAGAAACAGTTTGAAAACTGGAGCAGCACCACGGCGCAGGTGGACTGGGGACAGCAAGGAGTCATCATGCCAGGTAGTCCTGAAGGCATGTCCTAGGGCTCAGGTCCTCCAGAGAGAGAAGAGAAGAGAGAGAATTAGAGAGAGCATACTTAATTCACACAGGACACCGGATAAGACAGGAGAAGTACTCCAGATTAACAAACCGGGGGGGGGGGGGGGGGGGGGGGGACTGGGACAGGGGGGGGGGGGGGGGGGGGGGGGGGGGGGGGGGGGGGGGGGGGGGGGGGGGGGGGGGGGGGGGGGGGGGGGGGGGGGGGAAAGGGGGGGTGGGGGGGGGGGGGGGGGGGGGGGGGGGGGGGTGACCCTAGCCCCCGACACAAACTAAACTGCGCATAAATACTGGAGGCTATAGACAGGAGGGGTTCCAGGGAGACACTGTGTGCCCATCCGATGATACCCACGACAGGGCCAACAGGAGATAATAGAATTCAATGAAGAGTAATTTCGTGGACTAATGATTTTTATGAACTGAGAAACTAACGAAAGTACCGACGTATTAAGCAATAATGTATTCCCACCCACTTTGCCAAAAGCACAGCCCACACACTAGAGGGATATCTTCAACCACCGATTTACCATCCTGAGACAAGGCCGAGTATAGCCCACAAAAGATCTCCGCCACGGCACAACCCAAGGGGGGCGCCAACCCACACTCTACACACCCAGGAATGTCATACATGATGAATCATTAGCTTCCCTACACGAAAAGACACTAACCATCTCTGGGACCCTCAGGAAGACAAATCAGAGCAATATTACTGAATGTATAGTATATTTACCTTCTGAGTTAATGTATCAACCAGTTGCCATGATAAAAGCGTTTTGCTTGCTGTGACTCCTCAAGAAATAGCATGGTCTTTTTTCACTGTAATAGCTACTGTAAATTGGGCAGTGCAGTTAGATTAACAATCATTTAAGCT
Organism: Salvelinus sp. IW2-2015; assembly: GCF_002910315.2. Lineage (NCBI taxonomy): Eukaryota > Metazoa > Chordata > Actinopteri > Salmoniformes > Salmonidae > Salvelinus > Salvelinus sp. IW2-2015. Next base: position 46,826,246 of record NC_036866.1, read on the forward strand.
TTCTGCCCATATACAGACATGTCTATGTCCTGGAAGTTTGGCTGTTGACGTCATTCTAGTCACATTAGCGCACGTTAGCTACAACCATCTCGTTTTAGGGACCCGATCTCGTAGATGTTTAAATGGGTATGCCTCGTCCCACTTGGTAAAATCTGTCGCTGTCAGAACCCAGCTGTTGCATTCCTGATTTTGTGAAGAGGTCCGATGTGGTCCACACCTAACATTTAAAGTGTTTGAGAGAGGATTACTTCATTCTTACTCGTATCAATACCTTATGCAGGATTTAATATTTGTAAGGATACTAATATATATATATATCTATATATATATAATTATATATATATATATAATATATATACTATATATACACAGTGGGGAAACAAGTATTGAACACTGCCGATTTTGCAGGTTTTCCTACTTACAAAGCATGTAGAGGTCTGTCATTTTTATCATATACACTTCAACTGTGAGAGACGGAATTCTAAAACAAAAATCCAGAAAATCACATTGGTATGATTTTTAAGTAATTAATTTGCATTTTATTGCATGACATAAGTATTTGATCACCTACCAACCAGTAAGAATTCCGGCTCTCACAGACCTGTTAGTTTTTCTTTAAGAAGCCTCCCTGTTCTCCAGCTCATTACCTGTATTAGCTGCACCTGTTTGAAACTCGTTACCTGTATAAAAGACACCTGTCCACACACTCAATCAAACAGACTCCAACCTCTCCACATGGCCAAGACCAGAGAGCTGTGTAAGGACATCCAGGGATAATATGGAAACCTGTACAAGGCTGGGATGGGCTACAGGACAATAGCCAAGCAGCTTGGTGAGAAGGCAAAACCTGTTGGCACAATTATAGAAATGGAAGAAGTTCAAGTGACGGTCAATCACCCTCGGTCTGGGGCTCCATGCAAGATCTCACCTCGTGGGGCATCAATGATCATGAGGAATGTGAGGATCAGCCCAGAACTACACGGCGGACCTGGTCAATGACCTGAAGAGACTGGGACCACAGTCTCAAAGAAAACCATTAGTAACACACTACGCCGTCATGGATTAAAATCCTGCAGCGGCACGCAAGAGGTCCCTGCTCAAGCCAGCGCATGTCCAGGCCCGTCTGAAGTTTGCCAATGACCACTGGGATGATCCAGAGGAGGATGGAGAAGGTCATGTGGTCTGATTGAGAACAAAAATAGAGCTTTTTGCTCTAAACTCACACTGCGTGTTTGGAGGAATAGAAGGATGAGTACAACCCCAAGACACCATCCAACCGTGAAGCAGGAGGTGGAAACATCATTCTTTGGGGATGCTTTCTGCAAAGGGGACAGGACGACTGCACCGTATTGAGGGGAGGATGGAGGGGCCATGTATCGCGAGAGTCTTGAACCAACAACCTCCTCCCTCAGTAAAGCATTGAAGATGGGTCGTGGCTGGGTCTTCCAGCATGGACAACGACCGAAACACACAGCCAGGGCAACTAAGGAGTGTCCCGTAAGAAGCATCTTCAAGGTCCTGGAGTGGCCTAGCAGTCTCCAGACCTGAACCCAATAGAAATCTTTGGAGGGAGCGCCGAAAGTCCGTATTGCCCAGCGACAGCCCCGAAACCTGAAGATCTGGAAGAAGGTCTGTATGGAGAGTGGGCCAAAAATCCCTGCTGGAGTGTGGTGCAAACCTGGTCAAGAACTGACAGGAAACGTATGATCTCTGTAATTGCAAACTAAGGTTTCTGTACCAAATATTCAGTTCTGCTTTTCTGATGTATCAAATACTTATGTCATGCAATAAAATGCAAATTAATTACTTAAAAATCATACAATGTGATTTTCTGGATTTTTGTTTTAGATTCCTTCTCTCACAGTTGAAGTGTACCTATGATAAAAATTACAGACCTCTACATGCTTTGTAAGTAGGAAAACCTGCAAAATTGTCAGTGTATCAAATACTTGTTCTCCCCACTGTATATATATATATTCACACACACTATAATAATGCTGTCCTCCCCTCAGCAGCCTCCACTGAACTATATGTATAGCTAGCAACTAGCTAACGTTAGATGAGAATAGTTGTTGAAAAAATGGTTGTATGTAGCTAAATCTGTCCAGTTATCTAATTGAAGTTAACTGCTTAACGTTACACTGAATTGCGAATTTCACTGAATGTTGCGCATCTTGTCGAGATTAGTGATGTCTTCATAGTACTTCGCCTGGATGGAAAGATAAAAGAAAATCTCCCCTAGGGATGCCTTTGAAGTGCAAGCTACATACAAACAGAAAGCTGCAATAACAGTTACAGTAGCTTGCTTGTTAGCTAGCTAGCTAACATTAGCTAAATAAAACTGTCTGGCTAGCTGACTAGGCAGGCTGAGGTATATAAGTAACGTTACAGTAGCTAGCAACGTCAATCTATAAAAAATATCTTATATTATTTATTCCTATTTAACAATATGTACTTAAGACAAATACATGGTAAAGAAAGTGTTCTCTTTCCAGTCTTTTCAGTCCTCTGAAGCAGCAGGTAGTCAGCCGGTTGTCACCGCCAAAAACACTGAAATAGAACTAGAACTGTCCGCCTCCTCCTTCTTTCGCAACCACTACGAAGTAAAATAGAGCCAAGCAACCAGCATAGCAACGGACGCTTTGGTTCATTACGTAATCCGGTCAGAATGTTGCAGGTTCTAGAAACAGCCCTAGCAACAGAAGCTAGAACCCCTCGATTCCTATTGTGACTTAGAGGAGAGGGACACTATTTGGCATGGACGTGTGGGGCTCGTTACATTGTTGTGTGCATGTTTGTGTACTGAGGAACATGTAAGCCACTTTCAATTTCCTTATGTTGGGGGCAAGATACATTTTTCAATTTCCTTGTCTTTCATCAAGATTACATTTACATTACATTTAAGTCATTTAGCAGACGCTCTTATCCAGAGCGACTTACAAATTGGTGCATTCACCTTATAATATCCAGTGGAACAACCACTTTACAATAGTGCATCTAACTCTTTTAAGGGGGGGGGAGGTTAGAAGGATTACTTTATCCTATCCTAGGTATTCCTTAAAGAGGTAGGGTTTCAGGTGTCTCCGGAAGGTGGTGATTGACTCCGCTGACCTGGCGTCGTGAGGGAGTTTGTTCCACCATTTGGGTGCCAGAGCAGCGAACAGTTTTGACTGGGCTGGAGCGGGAACTGTACTTCCTCAGAGGTAGGGAGGCGAGCAGGCCAGAGGTGGATGAACGCAGTGGCCTTGTTTGGGTGTAGGCCTGATCAGAGCCTGAAGGTACGGAGGTGCCGTTCCCCTCACAGCTCCGTAGGCAAGCACCATGGTCTTGTAACGGATGCGAGCTTCAACTGGAAGCCAGTGGAGAGAGCGGAGGAGCGGGGTGACGTGAGAGAACTTGGGAAAGTTGAACACCAGACGGGCTGCGGCGTTCTGGATGAGTTGTAGGGGTTTAATGGCACAGGCAGGGAGCCCAGCCAACAGCGAGTTGCAGTAATCCAGACGGGAGATGACAAGTGCCTGGATTAGGACCTGCGCCGCTTCCTGCGTGAGGCAGGGTCGTACTCTGCGAATGTTGTAGAGCATGAACCTACAGGAACGGGTCACCGCCTTGATGTTAGTTGAGAACGACAGGGTGTTGTCCAGGATCACGCCAAGGTTCTTAGCACTCTGGGAGGAGGACACAATGGAGTTGTCAACCGTGATGGCGAGATCATGGAACGGGCAGTCCTTCCGGGAGGAAGAGCAGCTCCGTCTTGCCGAGGTTCAGCTTGAGGTGGTGATCCGTCATCCACACTGATATGTCTGCCAGACATGCAGAGATGCGATTCACCACCTGGTTATCAGAGGGGGGAAAGGAGAAGATTAATTGTGTGTCGTCTGCATAGCAATGATAGGAGAGACCATGTGAGGATATGACAGAGCCAAAGTGACTTGGTGTATAGCGAGAATAGGAGAGCGGCCTAGAACAGAGCCCTGGGGGACACCAGTGGTGAGAGCACGTGGTGCGGAGACAGATTCTCGCCACGCCACCTGGTAGGAGCGACCTGTCAGGTAGGACGCAATCCAAGCGTGGGCCGCGCCGGAGATGCCCAGCTCGGAGAGGGTGGAGAGGAGGATCTGATGGTTCACAGTATCAAAGGCAGCCGATAGGTCTAGAAGGATGAGAGCAGAGGAGAGAGAGTTAGCTTTAGCAGTGCGGAGCGCCTCCGTGACACAGAGAAGAGCAGTCTCAGTTGAATGACTAGTCTTAAACCTGACTGATTTGGATCAAAGAAGGTCATTCTGAGAGAGATAGCACGGAGAGCTGGCCAAGGACGGCACGTTCAAGAGTTTTGGAGAGAAAAGAAAGAAGGGATACTGGTCTGTAGTTGTTTGACATCGGAGGGATCGAGTGTAGGTTTTTTCAGAAGGGGTGCAACTCTCGCCTCTCTTGAAGACGGAAGGGACGTAGCCAGCGGTCAAGGATGAGTTGATGAGCGAGGTGAGGTAAGGGAGAAGGTCTCCGGAAATGGTCTGGAGAAGAGAGGAGGGGATAGGGTCAAGCGGGCAGGTTGTTGGGCGGCGGCCGTCACAAGACGCGAGATTTCATCTGGAAGAGAGGGAGAAAGAGGTCAGAGCACAGGGTAGGGCAGTGTGAGCAGAACCAGGCGGTGTCGTTTGACTTAGCAAACGAGGAATCGGATGTCGTCGACCTTCTTTTCAAAATGGTTGACGAAGTCATCAGCAGAGAGGGAGGAGGAGGGGGAGGAGGATTCAGGAGGGAGGAGAAGGTGGCAAAGAGCTTCCTAGGGTTAGAGGCAGATGCTTGGAATTTAGAGTGGTAGAAATTGGCTTTAGCAGCAGAGACAGAAGAGGAGAATGTAGAGAGGAGGGAGTGAAAGGATGCCAGGTCCGCAGGGAGGCGAGTTTTCCTCCATTTCCGCCGGCTGCCCGGAGCCCTGTTCTGTGAGCTCGCAATGAGTCGTCGAGCCACGGAGCAGGAGGGGAGGACCGAGCCGCCTGGAGGATAGGGGACATAGAGAGTCAAAGGATGCAGAAAGGGAGGAGAGGAGGTTGAGGAGGCAGAATCAGGAGATAGGTGGAGAAGGTTTGAGCAGAGGGAAGAGATGATAGGATGGAAGAGGAGAGAGTAGCGGGGGAGAGAGAGCGAAGGTTGGGACGGCGCGATACCATCCGAGTAGGGCAGTGTGGGAAGTGTTGGATGAGAGCGAGAGGGAAAAGGATACAGGTAGTGGTCGGAGACTTGGAGGGGAGTTGCAATGAGATTAGTGGAAGAACAGCATCTAGTAAAGATGAGGTCAAGGCGTATTGCCTGCCTTGTGAGTAGGGGGGGAAGGTGAGAGGGTGAGGTCAAAAGAGAGGGAGTGGAAAGAAGGAGGCAGAGAGGAATGAGTCAAAGGTAGACGTGGGGAGGTTAAAGTCACCCAGAACTGTGAGAGGTGAGCCATCCTCAGGAAAGGAACTTATCAGGGCGTCAAGCTCATTGATGAACTCTCCAAGGGAACCTGGAGGGCGATAAATGATAAGGATGTTAAGCTTTAAAGGGCTGGTAACTGTGACAGCATGGAATTCAAAGGAGGCGATAGACAGATGGGTCAGGGGAGAAAGAGAGAATGTCCACTTGGGAGAGATGAGGATCCCAGTGCCACCACCCCGCTGACCAGAAGCTCTCGGGGTGTGCGAGAACACGTGGGCAGACGAGGAGAGAGCAGTAGGAGTAGCAGTGTTATCAGTGGTAATCCATGTTTCCGTCAGTGCCAAGAAGTCGAGATAAATGTTTATTGGTGTAACGTCATCCCCAGGCTATTGCGCACACAGCACATGTAATCGTCACTAACTAACACAGCCAGAAAGTATTAATTATGGCTAAACACCTCCCATTTACACAATTTATCTTATTAAAATTTGAGTTTAAACCTAACACGGAACTCTAACCTTAAATTAAGATCAAAAAGCACATTTTAGTTTTAATGAATTTTTACGATTTAGCCAATTTTGACTTTGTGGCTGTGCTATCTAGTGGACCCCCCCACACACACCTTCCAGCTGGCTAATTAGCAAAGGACATATCTAGCCAATGGCTCCACCGAGAAAAATAAAGACTAATGTTACACCCTTAAAATCTGTGGTCAATGTGTGTCGCGCCTATGGGAAAAACTTTAAGACAGAGGTGCACAAGCCAATGAGTAATGCTTCTCCCAGCACCCTGTATTGACTAACGAAGGCTAAGTTTGATGCGTTGGTCTACCTATTCCTTCCCTGCATTTGGGCGAAAGTGTCTGGGATCGAGGTTAGTTGTAATGTGACTAACATGACTTCCCTTTAGAGCATGTGCCATCCTTCAGCACAACATGTCATCCTTTATGTCACATTTATGAACCCTTTATAAAGCATGACATACAGTTATAGATGCTTTTTAACATTTATGTAGTGCTTATAAAAGGCTTTATGAAGGCTTTCTAAGCTGAACGTAATTTAAAGCGAGACCGGATAGGTTCAAGGTTTTTAAATGACTTTTTCTTTAATAAGACTTAATAACACTTAGTTTGTTTAGGGTTAACTTTTTTGAACTCGAACCACAAATAGGATAAACATGCAAAGCTGTTAATTTTAGTCTATTCAAATAGACCCCATTTCAAAGTAAACAAGCACTCATTAAGTTTAGGTATGGCCAATTAGTGGGTGTGGCCAACACACCTGAACACACTTAACAAGATAAAGGATAGAGAGTAGTGATGCACCGATATGACATTTTTGGCCGATAGCGATATCCGATATTTTCCTTGCAAAAAAAAAACGATACCGATAACAGATATTTAAAATTTTTGCGGCCTTTTAAGCATTCTAGTACAGTTAAATGGTTAACATAGACTGCTTTGTCCATGTGTGTAAGGCACTGCATCTCAGTGCAAGAGGCGTCACTACAGTCCCTGGTTCGAATCCAGGCTCTATCACATCCGGCCGTGATTGGGAGTCCCATAGGGCCGCGCACAATTGGCCCAACGTCATCCGGGTTTGGCCCGGGTAGAATTTGTTCTTAACTGACTTGCCTAGTTAAATAAAAGGTTACACACACACCACACTGACCAAAACATTATTTTGTTGGCATTTACGTATATACCCATTACCAGTAAAACATAATCAAAAAATGTTTTCCCTTTGTGCTGTTTCGTTGTTCATTTCTTCAGTCGTTTCATTCTCAACCAGGATTTCTATGGAACGCAGTTTGGGTCTTTGCGTGTCAATTTTTTTTGGTCAAATAACACAATTTGACGTGTCAAATAAGCTTGTTGGCCAATCAGGATCTGAATATGACTGCACGTCACATAATAATTTAACACGTTCATACATTTTATACGTAGTTATTACACATTGGTTACACTATCACTCATATTTCATGTCACAACAATTCATCGATACGTATGCTATGATGCTGGTAACGTTGTCTCGCGCACCTACAGTGCTGGTCATTAAAAAAAGTGCTAGCTAGCTCATGGATGCAAACAATGTTCTTCCCCCAAAACATAGCAAAACGACATAATCTGTAGCTATAGTTAGCTAGTTAACTATATAGCTAGGTGTCATCGTCTGAAATAACCCTAATTTATAAAGATTGGATTAATGGTGGTCGGACCCATCTATCTGAAGCTAACCACAATAAGAATTAGCCACAATAGTGGACCATGCGGTTAGCCTTCAAAATAAAAGTATGGCATAATTCTTCTATTTGTATTCATTTGCATCACTGTCAATGACATACTTTTATTTTGAAGGCAAACTGCAAATTCCACTATTGTGCCTAATCTTTATTGTGGCTAGCTTCACAAGACATAACTCGGTCCGCTCGACCAGTCAGCGAAAGCCAACAGAACAGTTGATTGTCAGGGGCAATGAATTCCGTTATCTTGGCTTTAATGGGTTTCACTTTTGAGTTGTCTCACTGAAATGTTCTTACTCTTTCAAATGACTGCTCAACTTGTTGACTGTTTGATCCACACAGCATACATTGTGGGCTAGGTTAAGGATGTTGTGTTGCACGTGTAGCGCAACATTTTTCAACTTTGGCGTTAAACTAGACATTGCGCCGATACCGATGTTGGCATTTTTAGCTAATATCAGCCGATTCCGATATGTTCACCGATATATCATGCATCCCTAATAGAGAGAGCTTTGTTGATGCTTGAGAATGGAATGTATACATTTTTAAATAACATTCTTAAAACGTTCTCTTTTGGTTTTTATGGAAAGTTTTAACGTTCTCGGAACAATTTGAGAATGTGACTTTAAATAGTACCATGAGTAAACCTTTTGGAAATGTTATGCTGAAGTACTGAAATTCCTACAGAAGATTGTTGTATCTTAATGTTCTTGGAACAATTTCAGAGCATTCCCAATGTCAAACCAGTTGGAGAACATTCCTAGAATTAGATGTGAACTATAAGGAAACGTTCTGTTAAAGTAATGAAATACCAACTAAATATATTTTTTTAAGTTGCTTACATTTTCTGAGAATGTTYCAAAGCCAAGCAACTGTTTTGCATCATTACCAGAAAGGTGTGGGAAGGTTGTATGCAAAATAACCATAGGTCAACCACACTCTCACCAAGCTCTAAGAAACTAATGGTTCTCAGAATGTTATATGCTAATGTRACCTTCCTGGTCCCATATCTCAAGTCAGTGAGTCAACACAGGAAGGAGCAATGGACGATTGTACATTTATTTCCAAAGCTGCAATCATTACTCGACAGGATATAAATAGCACTCCCACAGCAATTCTCCATAAATCTGCTGTCTGACATACTAACAAAAAATAAAATCTAAGTCATTGTGATTGTATAGTGGATAACAATTTCCAATCATTCCTAATTTAATACAAATAAATACATTGTTTCCATGTGTAATCTGATATTTATAACATCAGAATAAACTATCTATTTTAAGTATTCAAAATATATCAAATTATCCCGAAATTACTCAATGTCACACTCTCGTGGCGAAGAAATATAATACACTTAGAATGTGCCACATATTTTCCAAAACTAACAAAACCAGGTTAATACGCTGGCTGGTGCTTATGAGTTTAGAAAACATATTCTTTACACATGTCATAAATTACCTGCAATGATGGGACACACACAGTATAGATGAATGATCATTAGTCGACGGGGTATAAATAGCACTCCTAAAGAACATGCATTTTTGAGTTAGCTTCCAACTTCAGAGGGAACTTTAGCTAGCATAAAATCCAACTGGAAAATTGAGATTCGGCAAATAACATATAAAGAGTGGCTTATTAGACGCCAAACCAACAACAGTTGTTACTAATAACATAAATTGTTAATGTMCGGTGTAAAATGTGGATTTTATGATGTAATGTCAACCTTTTACATTTCTATCCCGGGACCATTCAATTTTCAACTCACCCACAGCAATTCTCCATAAATCTGCTATGGGTTACCCAGAATCCCATACCTTTATCACAGAGTGTGTTAGACAATGTAAACACACTAAGCTACCAGGAGGTGGCATAATACCCATTTTTATGCAGGAATTTAACAATGTAATACACTGTTACACTAGCTGGGGAATTCAATAGTCTGGTCCCAGATCTCGTTGTTTTCGAAAAGTAATTTCAGCATAAAAAACATCTGAAAATCAATCATAAAATKAATTGAAATGTTTTTTTGGGAAAAAGTTTTAATTCATTAATCTAATTAATGTTAAAAAAAATACCTGATTGTTTGAACACAATGGAATTTCAATTCCATTTTTTTTAATGTCCTAAATGACAAAGTACAAAATGTCAGACAACAGACAATACAACAATTTTAACATTAAAACAATAACATTTTACTCCCTTTTTATCCTGCAATACAGTACATTTCAATCTGTTCCGCCAAGAATGAAACACAAGAAGAAGAAGCGGAAAGTAACTGTACAAACTAAAATAAACAGATCGGTAAAACACCAACACAAAAAGACTGCATCAGGAACCTCACCGATGAATGTGAGCTAATGTACTGCACTGCAATGTAATGTGCTGTATTCATATTCAGACTGTATCAACATCATGCAATAATACGCACACAATATTTCGTCCTGGGTGGCGAGATTAGGCTTTCCACCATGTCAAAGCAAAGCCAGCTCCCCTCGTGACCAGTGTGTCTACATAGTCTCTGTAGTGATGCTGACAACCTGCGGCTGCACCCTATTCCTGTTGCAGTTAAACAACCAGGCACTCCTGCGGTGGCGGTACCTCTTGGACAGCAGCACATAGAGCACGGGGTTAACACAGGGATGGAGGTACTGGAGCACGGTGCAGATGAAGTAGAACATCTCCCAGGACTGGCCGTGGCGGTAGAGCCCAAGGTACACACACAGCTCCAGGATGTACCTAATAATGAAGACGAGTCAGGAGAAGGGGTATAAACTAGAAGAAGTGTTAGAATATCCCTAACGTATACAATAAAGTCATCATCATCTTCATCATCATCATCATCATACCCGGGAAGCCAGCAGATGGAGAAGGTCCCGGCCGCCAGGAACACCATAAAGGAGGCTCGGCGTGTGTTGCGGGCACTGGCCACAGACATGACTGGGCTCTTGTGGAGGAAGCAGGCCAACCGGACGTAGTTGAAGGCAATCACCAGCATAGGGACAAAGTAGTAGAGCATGAACTGGCTGAGGACCACCTGGTGGAGGATGAATGGATTAAAAATGTTGTGTTTTCTCACATTAATTGGACACCATTTTCTTTTAGCACATGAAAGTAACAGTAAAAAAATGTACAGACCTGGTTACTTCCAGTGACATTATTTTAACTAAACATAATACCYTTTGTGCATCTCAAATGGCACCCTATTCCCTCTAGTACACCAGGTCAAAAGATGTGCACTATATAGCAAACAGAGTACAATTTCAGACCAAGCCATTGTTACCTGATAGTGGTGTTCCTGTATGGTGGGCAGGCAGAATGTAAAATTACCCAAGCCGGGGCCCAGGCTCTCTTTGGTGGCGAAGATCCTCAGAGGCAGGCTGATGAAGAAGGCTGATGCCCAGACCAAGACGAACATCAGGACCACCAGGTCCATGGTAGGAGGGTGGTAGGGGTTGGTGATGATCATGGCGCGTGTCATGGACACGGCACACAGGCTGTAGGTGCTGGCTGCCAGSGAGAAGGCCAGAAAGAACTGGTACACCTTGCAGGAGGTGTCCCCCAGCGGCCACGAGTAGCTGAAGAAGAAGATAGGAGATGACGAAAGATTATTGTCACAGAGAGATGGTAATCCTGCTTCTGCTTTTATACCAAAGCCTCAGAAACAAACACAGTGCTCATATCCCACAAGATTKTTCTGTTTGTCAAACCTGGGTTTTGATCTGCTGACAACACTGCAGGTCCAGTGGCCCCTCTAACCTCTATGGCTATTGGCTAGGCTACCTGCCAGTTGAGTAAACTAGCACAACTGATTCAACTAGTCAAGGGTGTGATAATTAGACCACAAGGTGAATCAGGTGTGCTAGGTCTTTAATAGATTAAATACATGGCACAGATAGGGGTCCCCGAGAAGAGGTTTGCTACCTGACAACAGAGTGCAAGGTGAATGGTATCAGCACCAGAGTGAGGAAGTTTGCCAGGGCCATGCTCTAACCTCTAACCTACCTGACAGCAGAGTGCAAGGGGAAGGGGATGAGCAGCAGGGTGAGGAAGTCTGCCAGAGCCAGGATCTCTGATCTCTAACCTCTAACCTACCTGACGGCAGAGTGCAGAGTGAAGGGGATGAGCAGCAGGGTGAGGAAGTCTGCCAGAGCCATGCTGAGCAGCAGGATGTCCAGACAGTTCTTCCTCAGGGTGTTGTACTTGGCGAACAGAGAGAACACCAGTAGGTTGGCACAGAAACCGATGCCCAGGATCAACCCGCAGGTACAGGCAAAGATCAGGGAGAACGTGTTGGGGACAGCCTGTTGTGTGAGCAAAGATTTAGATATAATCTCAATCTCAAAACGGTTAGATAATCTCAGTTATTAGAAACGTTTCAATATAGTTTAATTTATATCAAATTTGCCAATCCACTTTTTATCAGTGGAGGCTCTTTAGGGGAGGAAGGGGAGGACCGTCCTAGTCAGGGAATTTCATAAAAATACAAATAGTGAAACATAAAATATATTCAAATGTCACCAAATAACTGATTAAAACACACTGTTTTGCAATGAAGGTCTACAGTAGCCTCAACAACACCCTCTAGGGTAGCACCATGGTGTAGCCTGGAGGACAGCTATTTTCCATCCTCCTCTGGGTACATTGACTTCAATACAAAAACCTAGGAGGCTCATGGTTTTCACCCCTTTCATAGACTTACACAGTAATTATGGTGACCTCCGGAGAACGTCCTCAAAACTCTTGCAATATGAACTGAGCACATCCAATAAAAGAATCAGAGACTGAATCATGTACTGAAAGCATAAACTACAGCTAGCTAGCACTGCAGTGCATGATGTGTGGTGAGTAGCTGACTCAATGAGAGAGAAAGACAATAGTTGAACCATTTTGAACAATTAAGGAGAACCAGCAGAGAGAGCGAGAGAGAAAGAGCTAACTATTTTCTTAGTTTACCTTTCACTTAGCTAATGCAGCTAATTTAGCCTACTCAACAACCTGACTCAGAGAGGAATGCTATTTATGTTAGCTAGCTAGYTAGCTGGCTAAGGCTATCCAACACTGCAACTCTTCCAACTGTTAAACTGCTTGCTGTACACTGTACTCCGTGATTCTACACATGGATTGGATTGTGGGTTTACTAACTCGTTAGTTCTAGTTTGTTGACTATAACGTTAATACGGTGACATCGAAGTAGGCTGTGTAGTGGTTAGCGGTTATGATATGAAGGTTTGGCTTGGAGGTTTTTGYGCCTGGTCACAGACTGCTGTTATGTTTTGCTCTGAAGCCTACAAGTGAAGGGGAAAGGTGAGAGGAGGACAGCGCGTAGATGCGAGAAAGGAATTATACAACGTGCAAAGTGATGATGCTGTTTATGAAAGTGAACTGTGTGTGCGGGTGGTCAGGGGTGTATTTATTTAGCCGATTCTGTTGCAAAACATTTCTTCAACGGAAGCAAACAGAATGAAACGGGGAGGGACTTACCTGAATTTGTCCAATAGAAACTCTTGTTTTTCTTTTTGGACAAATGATTACCCCCCCGATCAGCTAGATGCAGGCAAGAGTGAGCAAGGCGCTATTGGATCACGTTGATTACTTCAATTTGTCTTCGGCCTGTGCATTATAAACTTTCATTTGTAGGCTAGGTTGATGTTACATTGAGCTGGGTGGATGGAATATGATTGACAGTAATAGAAATAAGGCCATACCCCCCCCCCCCCCCAAAAAAAAAAATGTTGTCCTAATATTAAACGGCATTACCGCCACTGAGTTTTATATACATTTACATTACATACATATACATCAAGCTTCATCTAGATTTTATAACCACAAATAGCTAACACAATTATTATTATAGCGTTATTATTGTATTTAAAAAGTGTACCTACTACTGGATTACAACTGACTTGCTCTGTACCTGAAATAATTATTTGGATGACCCTTTTTAGCCCTGTGTGTTACTTACCATACTCTTGGGTTATTGAGTGAAGTATTATCATGTGTACCAAGATAAACAGAAGTATTCTCCGTCATGGGTAAATCCGTAAGCCATTCTTTGAATTTTAGAGTATCCCCATAATGAAAACTGTTAAAAGTGTCTTGCATGTGAAGTCTATGACTCTTAGTTTTTGTTTGCTATGGAGAATGGCAAACATCACTCACTCAGGTCCAATTGATTCTGGTTGRATGAGTTTAAAGGGAGAGTACTCACATCTGACTCTGAATTTAGCACAGTTACAGTTTTTGAAGGACTGAGGTGTATGGCTATGTTCATTCATGTTGTCTGTGTTGTGTTGTATCTTATAGTTTTCTAGAGAATGTGTTTTTGGCAAATCCAATGGTTATTATTATGTAATGTACATACAGTAGCTTCTGAATGGAAGTGTGTGGGTTTATTACAAGAAGTGAAAAACCTGTCACAGACCTTTTCTGACCTTTCATATGAGTAAAACGTAGACATTAGAGAAAGAGAATCCATATTTTATTGGTGTGTGTTCTGTGTGGGTTTCCATACAGTATGTGTTATGTTCAGCATATTTAACCTCCATGCAAACAGACCCTACTCTCAAAAGAAAACGTTCCACTTTCCTTTCCGTGTATTGTTTTCCGTTGATTGTCTCCCACCCTCTCCCTCCCCTCTCTCTCTCTCTCCCCTCTCTCTCAGTGAGTTATTAATGCCTTTTCCATTGTTACATTGATTTCTTCAGCACAGTAGTGTGGAACGCCAGTCTTCTGATGGGGTCTTTATCAGGCCATTCCACTGTGTTTATGACTCTGGCTCTGGCTAATGGCCTCAGTACCGGCTCTTAGGACAGGATGTAGCTACAGTACTGACGCTGCTGCCTGGTGCATTTACTCTCTCCCCTCCCAGCAGGTCCATAGTGTCTTACCCAAATGGCACCCTATTCCCTACATAGTGCACTAATTTTGATCAAAAGTAGTGCAMTATATATATATATTTAAAAAAGTAGTGCACTATATAGGGAATAGGGTGCCATTTGGGACACGTCCATTCAGTCAGAGACTGTTAAAACACACCACATGGTCCTCTAGTGTGACTTTAACAACCTTATAAGGTCTTTTGTTCATGCTGAATAGTCAACAAATAGGCTATATTGATGACTTTCTCATTGGTGGTAGGCTACAGTGACTCTAAGTTCAACTCATTGGGGCAATAATTGAATTTATATAAGAAAATGGTATGGTACAGTATTTCATTGGACCTAYATCGTCTGTAGAGAGAACACAAAGTATTCATGAAGCTTTAATTGTTAGATTTTTTTGTTGTTGTTGAAATGATGGTGCTCTCAGTGCAAGTGCTTAAACTTGCACTTGCACTGAGAGCACCATAATTGGAGCGAGGGAGTTTGATGGAACAATCCAATGACATACAAGTCAATGAGATGATAATGGGCAATACTATRAATGGAAGAAAACAAAATAAATACTAATAAAAATGAAGCATTTATCAACAGGAAGGAAGGAACATTTTTCACAACAAAAATCAACCACAAAGGAGAACACTTATGTATCTTAACAAAAACATAAGGATATCACCGTTATATCTAAAGTGCATTATATTGTTATTATAAAATGACCGAAAGTCAGCAGCACCGTAATACATTCACAAAAATAAATACACAGTTCAAATGAAATAAATTATGGTAGAAATATTTGTTATGGATGCTAACTACAGATAAAAAAAAATATTCACAAGAGCCACCAAGCATTAAAAAGAATAATCCTCCCTAATTTTGTGAATTTAAGTATGTATAGTTAACAAATGTTTTATGCGTAACGTTTACCGCGTAGCCTGCGCTCTACTTTACATACGGGCATCTGGTTGGATGAGTGTGTGATCAGCCCCTGAAAGGCACCTGTCGTACATCGTTTTCTTACTAATTAAAGGATAATAAAGGAGAAGGAGTAAAGCATAGTTTGTCATTTGACATATCTCAAGATCTGCATATTATTCACCTAATAAATACGAATACAAAAGTAATATGTGTTATTATAAAGTATGAAAACACCTCTGATCTCTGGATATATAAAAGTACTTTATAGCAAGGCAAAAGAAAAAAGAAAAAGCAGCTGATTAAAACAAGAAAGGCAAAGAACAATGTCCACTATGGTATGGGGAGACTGTTTCAGTCATTTGGTTGAGAGTCTTTGAGATCTCAATCAGTCCTGCTGGAACTTCTCTGTCTGTCAGAGTTATTTGTTCAGCACYGCCCAAAGGCTACATGATGTGGTCTGTCTGTCTGTCACCCAATATCTAGCGTCCTCTGTGGCTCCCTATGTGTCTCCCATGTCACGACAATGGTTGTGTCGCGAGCCCGCCGCCTCCTCTTCTCGCTCTCCCTCCGTCTCCCTCTCTCTCCCTTCACCTTCTTTTTCCTCTTGGTGGACACCTTCAGCGGCTGGTCCTTGTAGGCCACAGACTTGTTGGTCTCCTGGGGGAGGTTGCCCACCTCCCCTCCCAGCTGGAAACTCAGAGGGAGGTTCTTGGTCCCTCCGGGGGGTTTGGGGGGGCGTAGGGCGCTCCCACTGAAGGTGATGTGGCCCCCGTTGGCGTTGTTCCTACTCTGGGGAGGCGGGGCTCGCTCGCTGTCGGCTGTGTGGACTTTATCGAGCAGCCCCTGGAGCCAGAGGCGTCTCTTGAACTCTTCCAGAGACCGCCCCTTGTCGTGCATCAACTGGGCGTGGCTCACTGACCTCCTCCTGAAGGGGGGAGAGGAGAAGGAGATTGTCAATGAGCGTTTAAACTGGACTCACTCTCTTTGTAAGAGTAGATGGTAAAGAAAAATTGTATCTTTCTGCCATACCGCATCAGGAGCTCCATAGTGGTGCAGAGCCTGTGGCCAAGCGGTAACACAGGCTCTTTTCATTAAAAAACACAACAACCTTGAACTACTCTTTAAGAGAGTAGTCCACCACTATCCTCTCCTGATCTATCTCCAAACAACCTATCACTTTCTCATACAGTCTCGTACAGTATAAACCGACAGTATAGTGACCGACTAAACCTACTTGTGAGGTGTTGATAGTTGAATGACAGCCAAGGTCATGTTCCAGTAGATCTCAGTAGGTGGCAGCATAAACAAAGACATGTAGTGCCTGGGAGAGCTCAAGGCTATCCATGTTACTGTATGAATGCTGTGTGAAGTCATCTGACCACCACAAAATGTACAGGAGAAACATAAGCTAACAAGCCACATATTCAACCACAAAGCATGTCACCTGGGCCACAAAAGTCAATCAAAACCTTGCCATGCACAGGGCTGAGTTTGACAGATGTTTTGTAGGTGTAATGCAAATCTATGTTCTTTATTAAAGGCGAACAATGTTTTACATGAGAAAACACAAATGGATGCTGGTCAAAAATATTTACATTTGACCCATTTTTGCTGGTTTATTCTATATAACTTCAGCATAAAACTAAATGTAACATAACTACAAAACTTAGTACTGTAGTATGTAGTTTTATCTGTAGTTACTTTTGATTTTAGGTTATCATTATTTCTACCATTGACATCTATTTCTACATCGATACCACGGTATACTTTTCCGAATATCTAGACCTCTTTTCTCAAATCATCAAACAGCAGATTGAGCAAACTGTGTACTGTATACTGTAAATCAACCTTAGATGTGATTCAAGTGATCATGGTTTACATGTTACCTTTGATTGATATACTGCCATCATGACCAGTCTTTTCCGGTGCTATTCAACATTCAACAATGGAAAACCATGATGCTATACCAAATGGTTTCTTAGTTGGTGCATAAAACAATTTTTTTTGTGTGTGTCTTGGCTATTCAACATAGACTTACATTCTGTTAGTGAGAGCATCGATGGGTCTTCCGTAGAGAGGCACTGGGGAGCACAGCAGGAACACAACTAGACTCAACTGCTGGAACATGCCTCTGGAACACAGCATTCTGGAACAGTAACTCTGGAACACCCAACAGACAACGTTCTGTCATTCATTGTATCGCAATTCGCCAGGAACTATGTACATAGCATGGTTTATTAATAATGTTTTAATTGAAAATGACCACCTGCAAACTTGCATTGAAAACAACAATAAAAACATTGAAATGGAAGATGCAATGCCTATTTCATTGAGATCTAATACATTGAAGATACACACATTGAAGAACAAGGTTTAATGAGGTACTGTAGGTGGTACAGTAGGTCCTTGGAGGTTTGCAGCTTACCTTACTGCCACTTATCTAGTGGTTTTACTTGGCAGCATAGATACAGTTGCTGACAAACTCGACTACTTTCTGAGCCCCCTTTGATTCCTTTCGCCTGACATAATTTGTATCTACTGCACAAGACCACCTGGTTATACTGAAATACCAAGAAAAATACTGAAATATCAACAACAGAAATATCGTGCAAGTAAAGAATCCATTGAAGCACAGAGATAGGCTTTTCTGGTACTTCCAAATACACACAATACAAAAATACTTACATGGAGTAGATTCCCAAAACAAGTTATCCACAAAAAGGTTTGGTTTAAGTCCACAAATTCCCCAAAAGAGATATCTTTCAAACTTTCCAAGATCCCAAAAAGAGATCTCTACAATATATATAAAAAGAACAAACTCACATTTATTCTGCCAAATTCTATTTGGTTCAGAGTCAGACTTTAAAAAATCTGTCTGTCCATTAGCGAGAGACAAGAGGGTAACATGGGGAAACCCCCTTGAGACAGGTCCAGCCAGAGATCTCCCGATACCGCATGTATATTTAGTTAGTTATTTATCTCAAATCCCAATGAAAAAGGAGAGGGAATATGAAGCCAAATGTGAGGCACAGACTGCAGCACATCAGCTTCTCTTATGCTGATAGCTCCTGTAACAATCTTGTGAAGTGCTCTCCTGCAGCATCATGTCTGTAAGGCTCGATCAGGAGCAGGGGAGGTGAGAAAGTGTGAAGCATGCTGCTGCATTGCCTGACCACTCCAAGCGACCGTGTGTGTGAGCGTGTGTATGTGAGAGTGCTCCTCAGTGTATAAAGCTGCAAACACTGCCCTTGCCCCTGCCCATCTCGGTCCAGACCTCCTGACACCCCCATACACAGACACACACACATTCACTCTCACTTTCTCTCACATAAACACACTCTACCACACACACAAACAGACCAGAACTGACAAGAAGGTGGCGATCATGCAACACTCGTAACAAAGAATAGAAGATATTAACAGCAGAAGAGTTCACTGGTGTAACTGTGTTACATGACAGCATTATGGCATTTTAAAAAGGTGGACTTCAAAACTCTTGTCATCTCTGTCCCTTATTATCTAAATACTTGGCTAAATAGTTGGTAACCAGTATGTAATATAATGGATTCTGATGACACTGTTGCATTTGTTCATAGTGACATGTCATCTCATGATGTAATTAAAAAAGACAGGTATCGGGTGCAACAACAGAAGCCCCCATGCGGGAGCCCCCCTTGGCTTCCGAGGTAAACAAACAGGCCTCAGGCCCTCACCACCGTCCCCTGGGAACATGACCGTAACCTCAGAGAAACCCAACCACACACTACATCTGACTACAGGCCTTTATGTCAGTAAACCAGACTGCCCCATAATGGTCACAGTGGCCAAGGAGGTATCTTGTCTTTATTCCGTAGAGTAGACCACAAGGTTGGGGTCAATTCTATTTCAATTCAAAGAGTTTCAGTTTGTGTCCTGAATCGACTGAGTTGAAATGGAATTGACCCCAAACCAAGACTCACGATCCTAGAACAACACTCTTAGAAAAAGGGGTTCCAAAAGGGTGTCCCCATAGAATAACCCTTTTTGGTTCTAGGTATAACGGTAGAACTCTATAAAGGTAGAACTCTTTTGGGATCCATGTAGACCCTCCATGGAAAGGGTTTTACATGGAACCCAAAAGTGTTCTACCTGGAACCAAAAGCGGTTAGTCAAAGGGTTCTCCTGTGAGAAAAGCAGAATAAACCTTTTTGGCAATTTTTTCGAAGAGTGTATGATAAATGTAAAAATCCAGGTATTTCTCAGTCAGAAATTTGTTGAAATCTGTTACAGGTTTTTGCTAGATGTCAGGTCTGCTACAAAGACAGCATTGATCAGAAACTTGTAAAGGCTCAGTGAACTCGGCATCCAAATATTGCAATCATTCAATCAGTTTTATTACGGCATGAACACAGTATACAAATATATTATATAGATCAAATATACAGGCGTTATAAATCGCTGTAGTATATTTTACCAGATGAAAATAGAATGGTATACATTCGAGCTCAGCAAGTTCCAAATATATTGCTAGTCGCACATATAAAACATAGCATCAAATATGTCAACATGCAGCCTGATATTGCCCAAAATCTGGATTTTATAACATGTTCATGTATAAAACTCATAAACCTGAATTTTGTAAGTGCTTTAGCTAAGTGAACATTAGTAAAAAGAAACACACGAGGGTATGTACCCGGTGGGTGGTGGATTACTTAATACATTTTACAAGCAACCAATTCAGCAAGGGGTCCTACTAAAAAGTAAGTAAAATTGGGGACAGAACAGGATTATGTTAAAGTAGGACTCCACTCCCATCCTCCCCAAAAATCAACTTGCTATAGTTTCCAACTGGTCTGCCTCCCCAACCCTAACTAATAACACTTTCACATTCGGTAGGAAAAAATACCTCATTTGATTCCATTCTGTAAAGTCCAACTTTTACCTGCAAAAAATATGAAAAAAATCTTCCCATTTCCTGGCAGACTCAGACCAGCATGCAGAATCCGAGCCAGGAAAGCTGCTTTTGATTCAGGCTAAATTGCTCGCTCAACACAGAACATCATTAGGTAGCTGTACGTTCTTCATCCTACAGTTCTTGAACAACACTTTTTCTTCCCACTTTTACACTCACCCACGTACAGTTCAGACGGGAACACATACACAAACACACTTCTCTCACCCTATTCAAAATAATGATATTCATTTTACTTCTGTGCTTTTCCAAAACAGCTCATACCCCATGTTGAAGCCAAAGTAACAACCTCATTTTATTCATCACTAATCCAGACGTCATCATTTTTATTTTGGGACCTGCTCTAATCTGGAATATAGTTGTATAYTTTCTCTGCACTGTCCTATATTTGGAGCACACATTGTATCCTAAATCCTAGCTTTGCTCATTGTATGCGTTCTGTATTCTACCTTCTGTTGTTGAACTTTAACCAGATACATTTGCGAGCTCCATATCTTTTCATTGTGTCTCCTCGTCTGACTGACTGAAGAACAAAGCGGTTCTTCTTCTTCTTCTTCACATATACAGTAGGTTTGCATGTCAGTTTGTCTTTAAAAAAAAGCTAAAGATTACACTCATTCACAATGTTTAATGCATGTTTAATCTAACCACTGTGTACATAGAGGTTATGGTGTGTTGATTAAGGTTAATTTATGGTTTGGTCTGTGCTTCAATAGCTTGCCATTTATATGCATATTAACTCTTGGTTTGTTAGTTTGGAAAACCTTAATGTGAAAAATGGGTTTTGCAGAGGACTTTTACTTTACTTTCCCTCTCAGTGGTCTCTCAGAAATAAATTATAGGCAACTATAACTTAGTTCATTTGAGGTATGCTGCTGTACTGTACAATGTCTCACTATGGCAGTAAGAATAACGTTTTGCTGCCCCTGCTCTACAAATCATTCACACCCATCAATCTTAGCTTTCAACTGGCAAAATCTTTTTTTTTTATCTAAAAGAAATGTCTGTACTGTATTCCCCCTTGGCCTCTTGCAACTGCCCTCTATTCCAACCCTTCAACAACTTTGTAATTATATCGCCACATGTTTATCCTGAAACATTGTGATACCTAATCTATAAAATACTTTCTAACATATGGATTAAATCTGAAGTGGATATCAAAATGAGAATAAAAATCTTACTTTGACATGTTTCAACGTTCCCTGACAGCATTTCAGTGGAAACAGCAATGTCTTTATGTTCTTTCTCTTCCTCTTCTAACAAAACCAACTCAAAAAAATCTAGTAGACAATGAACTTTACGTACTGTAATAGGAACAACTATTCTGTCCATACTTTCGCTACTACATGACAAGAGTTTATCTGAGTTTTAGGGAAAGAATATTTGAACATATTCCAAGATACTGTAGCACTTTGACAATTATTTCTCGATCTCACACACACACACACACACACACACACACACACACACACACACACACACACACACACACACACACACACACACACACACACACAAATTATTTTTGGTACGATCGATATAACATCCACAGAATGTCATTCATTTCAGTGTGTTTTACCTAAAATTACAACAGGTTACAATACACAATGGGTTGGCTTGGCAGTCCAGGACGTCAAAAGCAGGTCACTCTTCTAGTCTCACTCTGAAGCTCTGAAAGCCTTACATCCTGAACATTACCTAATGCCTGTTCAGGGTTACCATAACATGGGCTGCGTCCCAAATGGCACTATGTTTCCTATACTTTATAATGTTCTATACATGCACTGTACGTGTACGGACTACACATGTACAGTGCATTCGAAAGTATTCAGACTCCTTGACTTTTTCCACATTTTGTTACGTTAAAGCCTTATTCTAAAATGGATTAAAT
Source organism: Salvelinus sp. IW2-2015 (assembly GCF_002910315.2). Classification (NCBI taxonomy): domain Eukaryota; kingdom Metazoa; phylum Chordata; class Actinopteri; order Salmoniformes; family Salmonidae; genus Salvelinus; species Salvelinus sp. IW2-2015. Next base: position 46,848,540 of record NC_036866.1, read on the forward strand.
CGTTTTCCCCCCTCATCAATCTACACACAATACCCCATAATGACTAAGCAAAAACAGGTTTTTAGACATTTTTACAAATKTATTACGAATAAAAAATGGAAATATCACATTTACATAAGTATTCAGACCCTTTACTCAGTACTTTGATGAAGCACTTTTAGCAGCGATTACAGCCTCAAGTCTTCTTGGGTATGACACTACAAGCTTGGCATACCTGTATTTGGGGAGTTTCTTCCATTCTTCTCTGTAGATCCTCTCAGGCTCTGTCCGGTTKGATGGGGAGCATCGCTGCACAGCTATTTTCAGGTCTCTCCAGAGATCGGSTTCAAGTCCRGGCTCTGGCTGGGCCACTCAAGGACATTCAGAGACTTGTCCTGAAGCCACTCCTGTGTTGTCTTGGCTGTGTGCTTAGGGTTGTTGTCCTGCTGGAACGTGAACCTTCTCCCCAGTCTGAGGTCCTGAGCACTCTGGAGCAGGTTTTCATCAAAGATCTCTCTGTACTTTGCTTCGTTCATCTTTCCCTTGATCCTGACTAGTCTCACAGTCCCTACCGCTGAAAAGCATTCTCACAGCATGATGCTGCCACCACCATGCTTCACCGTAGGGATGGTGCCAGGTTTCCTCCAGACGTGACGTTTGGCATTCAGGCCAACGAGTTCAATCTTGGTTTCATCAGACCAGAGAATCTTGTTTCTCATGGTCTGAGAGTCTTGAGGTGCCTTTGGAAAACTCCAAGCGGGCTGTCATGTGCCTTTTACTGAGGAGGGGCTTCCATCTGCCCACTCCACCATAAAGGCCTGATTGGTCGAGTGCTGAGAGATGGTTGTCCTTCTGGAATGTTCTCCCATCTCCACAGAGGAACTCTGGAGCTCTGTCAGAGTGACCATCGGGGTTCTTGGTCACCTCCCTGACCAAGGCCCTTCTCCCCCCGATTGCTCAGTTTGGCCAGGCGGCTAGCTCTAGGAAGAGTCTTGGTGGTTACAAACTTCTTCCTTTAATCATCATTTAAGAATGATGGAGGACACAGGATGCACCTGAACTCAATTTCGAATCTCATAACAAACTGTCTGAATACTAATATAAATAAGGTATCTGTTTTTTGTTTTTTTATMAACTASAAAACATTTCTAAAAACCTGTTTTCGCTTTGTCCTTATGGGGTATTGTGTATAGATTGAKGAGGGAAAAAAATTATTTAATACATTTTWGAATAAAGCTGTAACGTAAAAAAAGGGTGTGGAAAAAGGGAAGGGGTCTAAATACTTTACAAATGCACTGTATATGGAATAGGGTGCCATTTGGTTCGCAGCCATGCACTCCTCTGTAACTCATTCTACTGATCTGCAGTAGCTGGGCATGGGTTTTGTGGTTTCTCATTTATGTCTTTGCTATTTGATGTATAAATTATCAGTTGTATGTAAGGCAATACTCTGGGGCCGATTTCTCATTTCTAGCTTCTAGGTGAATTTGTTTTACGTTGTCGTAAATGTCAGGCTATTGGAGACAGTAAGCCGAGGAGGTCTTAGTAGGACAAAAGCATGTTGTTCAGAATCAGACCAGTGTAGAGCACAGGCAGCACAAGCAGGTACATTATATACATATCTGCCATGGGACATTTCGCCTGTTAAAGGTTTGGTTAAGAAAGAGTAGGCTATTTACTGTAGTTAAGATACAATTATTCCTGCCTGGAATACTCTTTCTCTCTTCTTCTATGATTCATAGGCTTAAAATATTTTTGGTTTTACCTTTAAATTAAATAGTATCAATAGAATGASATTGTAGGCTAAAATTGTATTGTTCACCCTATCATGTCTTCAAAAAGCACTGATCCACCCATGCATTTTTGCAGAGAAACCTCTTTGTAGTTGGTAAAAGCACCAACAACATGGCTTGAATTGAAAAGCTTGTCATCAGACCAAGCTCAGATGAAAAATTCTCTGTTTTGACTGCTGTTGAATGTAGCCTCCACCCAGTAAGTGGACTGGGRCAGGGCAGAGAGAGGAAAGACGTCTTGCAGTGGGTCAGTCAGGTTCTATAGCTCATCTCAGCAGGCTATCAGGCTTTAGCCACTGGAGGATGGACAGCACAGGAGCTGAAACCCTTCCTGCTGCTTTTATGGAGCACAGTAAAAGGACTGGTGTTTCTTCTGGCCATTCTCTTTCCTTCTCAATCCAATCTCTCTCTCTTTCTCTCAGCTGAAGTGAAATCCATGGGCATAGTATATTTATTTTATAGCAATTCGCTCACTCACTGTATAGATGTAACCCGAACCCAATCGCCAAGCCACGACCCATCAGTTCTTCCAGGACACTCTTCCAGCCGGTCTTTCATTCATTCCACTGTAGAATGTTGTACGGTATTACATTGTTACAATGTACTATGCTTTCCTGCCCTACGTTATTTGAGGTCATCCATCCCAAAGTCCACCAATTATTCCAGCCGCAGGGCTCCACAGGCCGAAAACCTAAACACTCTTACCTCCGAGTCGAGCCACAAAAGGAACTCAACCCCTTCTTTATCCAAACACACTGTAAAGGTTTTCGAAAAACGGCACTGGGCTCCAAGAGACAAAGCCAACTTTGCCACTGAAATAGATTTCAATACATTTTTATTTCCACAGCTACTGTCCCCCATATTCCGTAATGGTAATGAATTAGCCAACAAAAGCCTCAAAAAGAAAATAGGAATTCTCTTCAGTTTTTCTTTCTTCAATGAAATACCATCAACCACACAAGGAAAACAAAGGGGCCTAGTTTATTTTTGTGTGGTTTATCCATTTTCTTAAAGGACCAGTGCAGTCAAAATTCTGTGTTTCCTGTGTTTTGAAGCATATTGTACAACGGCTGATGAAACTAAACTGTAAAAGTGTGAAACAATTTGGTCAGTGTTATTTCCTGATAGTTGCTGGTTAAAAGTACAATCTACACAGGACCTTCTAATCAGCACGTTTGCACGGGCAGTAGTTCCGGCTTTCTGTGGTGACGGAATAGACCATTAACAAAGAGCGTTCCTGATCGTGTTAGCCAAGTTATCTGTTCCTGCTGTTGGACGTAGGTGCTGACGTATCAACACGCAGGAAACGTTTTCTGCTGTGATTGGTCAACAACCCACAGCCACGCTTGAAAAATAGAGCAGAATCCTATTTTCTCCACCTCGGCTGAGCAGCTTTGCTGACCGCACAGCTTGGATAGAATTTCACCCCCCGCCTAGGCTTCATTGAAGATGAATGGGCAACCCCGTCCACCATGCACTGTCTGTCAGTGCCTTTACAGTAAGGTACTTCATTTTTACCCAGAAATGATTTGATATTGATAAAAAAAGGCTGCATTGGGCCTTTAATTGGGGCTATTCACTGACACCACCGTCAAGGCTGCTTCAGTCAATGGTTTTCAAGCACCATTGATTGCAGAAAATAAATTATAAGATTATATTCTTAAGAGATTTGCAGTTTGCAGAATAACGTTTTGATTTCCCTTTTACCAATCTGCAAAATGTAAAGCTCGACGCAATCAACAGCACCATGGGTGACGTGGAGCTGGTGAAATGTGTTTTACACAGAGAGATGGGGATGATTGGGACTTTTTGTGACCAATTGATTGTGGCCTACAATTTTATACAGCAAGTTGTGTGTGTGTCTGTGATATTTAGAGTCAGAGAGTGCGTGTTGTGTGAGAGACAGAGTGGGTGTATATGTGTGTATAAGTGGCCTGTGTGTGGCCGGTTGGCTGGACTCAGCAGCCCTCTCTAGGCTGATCTTGGCCCCTGGCTGTTGCTTGGCATTCAGCTTGTCTGTAAAGAAACAGCTGGAGGCAAAGCCAACACCAGTCCCACTATGAGAGCGCCCTGCCAGCAGTGACAGATTCCAGAACTTTCCATGGTACTGCGTCGCCATGCCAACAGGGCTTTGGCAAGCCACTCGCCCGTCCTGATCTGCACACCTGGCCCACCTAGAGTCCAGAATCACCTCCCCTGCCACTGCCTGATGAACAGGTCATTTACAACCCAAGTGTTTGTGTGTTTTTAAGAGTTATGGGCCCAGGGAAAGAAAACAGTGTGGTTCAGGACCTCCTGTGTGTTAGGCCCTAATCAAACAGGGTGGGAGAACCTGATAGAATAGCTGTATGAAACTTTAGGGCCAGAGTCAAGCAAACCTGCAATTCACAAATTCAGAGCATTTCATTCAATAGGGTTGGGCAGTATACCGTATCCCTGGGTATTTTGAAATCACAGGAGTTTGGTGGCACCTTAAGGAGCCTTTTTGACCTAGACTTGGCGCTCTGGTACCGCTTGCCATGCGGTAGCAGAGAAAACAGTCTATGACTTGGGTGACTAGAGTCTTTGACAATTTTTTGGGCCTTCCTCTGACAATGCCTTGTATATAGGTCCTGGATGGCAGGAAGCTTGGCCCCAGTGATGTACTGGGCCGTACGCACTACCCTCTGTAGCGGATGCCGAGCAGTTGCCATACCAGGCGGTAATGCAACCGGTCAGAATACTCTCGATGTGCAGCTGTAGAACTTTTTGAGGGTCTGGGGACTCATGCCAAATCTTTTCAGTCTCCTGAGGGGGAAAAGGTCTTGTCGTGCCCTCTTCACGACTGTCTTGGTGTGTTTGGACCATGATAGTTTGTTGGTGATGTGGACACCAAGGAACTTAAAACTCTCAACTCGCTCCACTACAGCCCCGTCGATGTGAATGGGAGCATGTTCGTCCCTCCTTATCCTTTAGTCTACGATCATCTCCTTTGTCTTGCTCACATTGAGGGCACCACACTGTTGTCCTGGTACCACAATGCCAGGTCTCTGACCACCTCCCTATAGACTGTCTCATTGTTGTCGGTGATCAGGCCTACCACTGTTGTGTCGTCAGCAAACTTAATGATGATGTTGGAGTCATGCTTGGCCACGCAGTGGTCGGTGAACAGGTAGTACAGGAGGGGACTAAGCACGCACCCCTGAGGGGCCCCCGTGTTGAGGATCAGCGTGGCAGATGTGTTGTTGCTTATCTTTACCACCTGGGGGCAGCCCATCGGGAAGTCCAGGATCCAGTTACAGAGGGAGGTGTTTAGTCCCAGGGTCCTTAGCTTAGTGATGAGCTTTGAGGACACTATGGTGTTGAATGCTGAGCTGTAGTCAATGAACAGTAGTCTCACATAGGTGTTCCTTTTGTCCAGGTGGGAAAGGGCAGTGTGGAGTGCGATTGAGATTGCGTCATCTATGGATGGATCTGTTATGGCGGTATGCAAATTGGAGTGGGTCTAGGGTTTCTGGGATTATGATGTTGATGTGAGTCATGACCAGCCTTTCAAATCACTTCATGACGGGGCGGTAGTCATTTAGTCAGGTTACCTTAGCTTTCTTGGGCACAGGGACTATGGTGGTCTGCTTGAAACATGTAGGTATTACAGACTCGGTCAAGGAGAGGTTGAAAATGTCAGTGAAGACACTTGCCAGTTGGTCCGCACATGCTCTGAGTACACGTCCTGGTAATCCGTCWGGCCCCGCGCCTTGTGAATGTTGACCTGTTTAAAGGTCTTGATCACATCGGCTATGGAGAGTGTGATTACACAGTCGTCCGGAACAGCTGGTGCTCTCATGCATGCTTCAACTTTGCTTGCATCGAAGCGAGCATAAAAGGCATTTAGCTCGTCTGGTAGGCTCGCGTCACTGTGCAGCTCGCGGCTGAGTTTCCCTTTCTTAGTCCGTAATAGTTTGCAAGCCCTGCCTCATCCGACGAGCGTCAGAGCCGGTGTAGTAGGATTCAATCTTAGTACTGTATTGACACTTTGCCTGTTTGATGGTTTGTCTGAGGGCATAGCGGGATTTCTTATAAGCATCCGGATTAGTGTCCCGCTCCTTGAAAGCGGCAGCTCTAGCCTTTAGCTCAGTGAGGATGTTGCCTGTAATCCATGGCTTCTGGTTGGGATATGTACGTACGGTGACTGTGGGGACAACGTCGTCGATGCACTTATTGATGAAGCCGATGACTGAGGTGGTATACTCCTCAATGCCATTGGATGAATCCCGGAACATATTCCAGTCTGTGCCAGCAAAACAGTCCTGTAGCGTAGCATCCGCATCATCTGACTACTTCCATATTGAGCGAGTCACTGGTACTTCCTGCTTTAGTTTTAGCTTGTAAGCAGAAATCAGGAGGATAGAATTATGGTCAGATTTTCCAAATAGAGGGCGAGGGAGAGCTTTGTATGTGTCTCTGTGTGTGGAGTAAAGGTGGTCTGGATTTTCTTTCCTCTGATTGCACATGTGACATGCTGGTAGAAATTAGGTAAAACGGATGTAATTTTGCCTGCAATAAACTCCACGGCCACTAGGAGCGCCGCTTCTGGATAAGCATTTTTTTGTTTGCTTATGGCCTTCTACAGCTCGTTGAGTGCGGTCTTAGTGCCAGATTTGGTTTGTGGTGGTAAATAGACAGCTACAAAAAATATAGATGAAACTCTCTTAGTAGATAGTGTGGTTTACAACTTATCATGAGGTACTCTACCTCAGGCGAGCAATAGCTCGAGACTTCCTTAATATTAGACATTGAGCACCAGCTGTTATTGACAAACAGACACACACCACCACCCCCCTCGTTTAGCCACGACTCGGTGAAGCATAAGATATTACAGTATTTAATGTCCCTTTGGTAGGATAGTCTCGAACGGAGATCCTCCAGTTTATTCTACAGTGATTGCACGTTGGCCAATAGAACGGATGGTAGAGGTGGGTTACCCACTCGCCAATGAATTCTCACAAGGCACCCTGATCTCCGCCCCCTGTATTTCCGTCTTTTCTTCACGCGAATTACGGGGATCTGGGCCTGGTCACAGAGAAGCAGTATATCCTTCGCGTTCAAGGTGAATAACCGCTGTTCTGATATCCAGAAGATCTTTTTGGTCATAAGAGACGGTAGCAGCAACATTATGTACAAAATAAGTTACAAACAATGCGAAAAAACACACAAAATAGCACAGCTGGTTAGGAGCCTGTTAAATGGCAGCTATCCCCACCAGCGCTATTCTTCCCCTCAGCAGCCTCTACTGTTTGAAATACCTTGGATATGATTTTATATTACCGTCAATATAWTTTTTTTTATACATTTGAATATTTGTACTTGTTAAATAAATACCTGCAGTCAACTTGTGCACAAGGTAATAGATAACGCAGATCGCAATCATAATTTCGCCTGTTAGATAATTTTTTWAAAAGTTTACCGGTACTAGTTTCCCAAAACAGCTGTTTGAGCCAGTCACAGGTGTTTGTTTACAAAGAAGCACAATTGAGCTAAACGGGACCTTCGTGAGGTAAGTCACTCCTGCAGCTCAACTTACTTTCACACCTGGCACAAATGATTGTCTAGTTTTGTTCTTCCTTCCGAGGTGTGCCCTATACCTGCGCCTAGAGGGGAGTAGTTCAAAGTCCGGGTACAGGGGATGGCTTGGGTCTAAAATTATTTTGTGAACCTTGCGGAGGGCTCTGACCTTCAAGATCTCATCCAGGCCTGTCTGTTTGACTCCAAGGACCTTGCTTGCTGTGGTGATAATCCTTCTCAGCATATTTCTCTTGCTGTCGGTGACATTGCCAAACCAACAAACAATACAAAAAGTTAAAATAATCTCAATGAAAGATTTGTAAAACAGAGTCAGTATAGTACAGTCAACATTAAAAGATCCCAGCTTTTTGAGAAAGTACAGTCTCTGTTGACTCTTCTTGTAGATCAGGTCTGTACATTTACTCCACTGAAGCTTATTGTCCAAGAGGACACCCAGATATTTACATTCCTTTACAGTCCTTTACAATGTTCTGACCTCTGATGGATGTTGCAGAGGTAGATGTTGTACGCTTCCTGACGTCTATGGACATCTCTTTGGTCTTGTTGGTATTGAGGACCAAGTGTGATTTGTCACACCATTCTACAAAGTACAGTTAGGACCGGGCCATGGCGTTCCTCGTAATCAGCAAACTTAACGAGGTGTCTGTCAGGATGGGAACTAGTACAACAACTATTAGTGTACAAGATGTACAGTAGTTGGGACAAAACACATCCCTGAGGAGAGTTACACTTGCATGAAATTAACTACTAATGTTTGCCAGCTATATATCTTATGACTATTAAGGTAACTATCTAAGATGTGCCAAATAAATTCTCTCCAGCTGGGTTTCGCTAACTTGCTAACGTTAGCTAAGTGGCTAACATTAGCATGCAAAAGATCTTCTTGCTTACAGAAGCAGAGGCAATTCCTTCCTGGATTAAGATCCTTGCTGTCTAATATTTGTTTTGTGTTTTGAGATACTTGCATAAATTCAACTGGGTTGTCTGTCTTAGCGCGCTCATTAGCATTTACCTAGATTCCACTATGGGAATTCCTTAATACTTTTTAGCATTTTGTTAGCATTCTGGTAACTGACTTTTTGGGCTTTTTTTACATTTGAAAAATAAATGCCCCTTGTGTGCACTGCCGATAACGGTAGTGGCACAGACATGGAATGAAGGTAAGGAAATCTGGATACTGCCCAACCCTATACTAGCTCCTGCACTGCAAAACAAACACCCATTCATTCAAATCAAAGCTTGTTTTGTCTCATCCAGTAAACATTGTTTGAGTAATCATATTATTTCAAATTGACTTTATGTGGCGCAGTGAAGGTTTCCTACAATGTGGGTTTGACTGAATTCCAGCCTTAGCCATTCCTGTAAATGTAACCCACTTGGAGTAGGCTATATCATTTCCCATGTGATGTCACATTATGTATTTAATTTGTAATGCTCTTTTGTGTAGCGCTGATAAAATGACAAAATCTTATTACATTAGACCAGTCAGTYACTATTAATGAAACAACTTTGTCCACTGATCTTGATATGAACTCAGATGATTCTGTATCTACAGCAATTTCCGGCTAGTCTGTAAAGCTATACTGGAGCCACTGTGGGTTGAATGACCTTCTATGTGAAAAAGCGCTCTTTTTCATCGTCATTTCGAGACGTATTTGAACCAGCGATCTAAGGATAAACTCCTTGGCTAACTGCCTGGGTCCTGCATTGGGATACCTTTGTCCTCAAATGTGATTGATATCAATCACACCCTCTCTTACTGTAACCTCCATCCCAGATAGCTTCTAGTGCCAACCCCTACAGGGGCAAYCTGTGATTGCTACATCCATGTAATATATACCCAATGAGGAATATAACTTCAACTGTAGATTGGCCCCTTAAACACTTCCTTTTCCAGTGAATGTGTTGATAATATCCAGTCCATGCTTCCCTGCTGCACTTTAAAAAAAAATATAGACAACACATCTTATAGGCTACAGAAACAGGCCCCTCGGCCTGAACAGGAAAGATATCGTATCCCCTGATGTTATACAGAAGGTGATTACTCAAGTTATTTCTCCTGATAACCCATGGTATTTTAGCCAACAGTATTTCACAGCTTTATGATCCCACAAGGTTCGTGGTTAGTGAATGGGGGCAATCTTCTTGAACAACCATGAACTTGTCCATGTGCCTGCACAGTTACAGTGCCCAACCAACTCTCTGCCCTGTCCTGTTCTGGCCTGGCCAACCAACTCTCTGCCCTGTCATGTCCTGGCCAGCCCTAACAACTCTCAACCAACTCTCAGCTTGGCAGCATTTGGGCTGGAAAGTCTCTGTGGATGTATTTTCGAGTCAGTTGTGACTAACCACTTTAATTCAATTATGGAAAAAACATTTCAAAACCTGATATTTAATAAGGAAAAATAAGGAGATTATGCACATCATAAAAATTTACATTTCCACTGGTGTATTTTGGCCGGACGTTTTAAACAAGAGGCCAGAGGTTATTGCTATTGGATAAATAGTTACGATTTCTAAAATACCCTTTATGTAGAAGTCGTATTGCTTCTCATGTTGCTCTCCTCTTTAGATTCAGCATGGACACCCACAATGTCTAAACGGACACTGACACTAACACCCAGATATCCAACACACTAATACCATGTTCATGAATGTGATATCTTTTAAGGGGTAATATGCAGTTCGAACAATAACAAAGTGCCTGCCCCAGCACTGTTTTGGTAAAAAGCTGAGGGATGGGGCTGGAGAAATATAACCATCCATGACCATTTATGATATCAACATGATCATTTTAACCATGTTGAGGCTATACAGTGTTTGTTAACGTTTACATTGTTTACAAACATTGGAGTAAAACAAAGTTATATATTTTGAGTTCTGATGGGGTACGACAGTTGAACTAAGCTCATGAGGCATATTCTTCAAGACTCAATGGGCATACAGTATATAATTAATTGAAATGTAAAAATACGGATGTACCATTCACAGATTGCCCCTTTAACACTGCTCACTGTTAGAGGTCACAATGTCCTTGTGATCAGGTGTTTGACTCTGTCTGGTAGGAAGGAAGTTCTTATTAATGCTGAGAAGAAGGCAAGAGTCTCACAACCTCAGGCATGCTTGCCCACACACACACACACACACCACACACCAACACACCACACACACACAACACACACACACACACACACACACACACACACACACCACACACAACACACCACCACACACACACCACACACACACACACACACACACACACACACACACACACACACACACACACACAAATTCAGATCCAAACAGCAGCAGGCAGGCGCTCGCTGTGGTTCATTACTGTAAAGGGTGTAATCCAAGGTGTGCTGTTACAGGAAAAGGGGTGATTGGGAACAGATACAGATATTTAAAGCTGTGAAGGTGTCTGAAAATAGATGTGAAGACTGGACAACCACCCTTGCTCCCTACAATATGTTACTCTGGCTTTCCTTATCCATCCTCCTTTCCTCCCACCCTTTCTCCCTGCCACCTCTTCTCCCCCATCTCGACCTCCTTGCATTCAAAGCAGCTGCGTCAGTGTACTGTATCTCTACATCTCTGAGCTCAGTCTGAATGAAACACTACCTCGCTCTGTGCTGACTTGGGAAACCCCTACTCTCTTCACAAGCAGACTAGCTATTTATTGGCTATTTACAAAACGTGTTTTATGTTTTACTCCATTAGGTTTTCTTCAGYATGAAACATGAATCAGTGAAAAACCAAATCAGTGAATAGGCCCGCCAAGCCACAAACAACACTTACAAAGACAAAAGTCAGATAATGTTGAATACAAGATGGCACCGACAGGCATGTTCACCATGTTTCTAGCTCTTAGCCATCTTTGGACATTAGATCGATGGTCACTCGCCAGAAGTTCGAGAAGAAATTTGACTTCCCTGACCTGGGTCCTTTGGTCTGAACTTTCCGAGGCAGCTCTATTCATCCCGGGGGCTGCACCAAAACGCTGACGCCGGAAAAGAGGAAGAAGAAGACACCCCGTGTAGTATATTACTCGCTAACGTTCAGTCCCTGGACAATAAAGTAGATGAGCTCAGGGTGAAGATCTCCTTCCAGAGAGACATCAAGGACTGTAACATACTCTGTTTTATGGAATGATGTCTCTCTCCGAATATATTCTCCCTGTCGATTCAGCCAGCGGGGTTCTCCGCCCAGCACGCAGACAGGAAGAAAGAACTCTCCAGGAAAAAGAAAGGTCGGAGGGGTATGTTTCATGATTAACAACTCATAGTGTGATTGTGGTAACATACAGGAACTCAAGTCCATTTGTTCTTCTGATCTGGAATACTTAACCATCAAATACCGACCACATTATCTCCCGAGATAATGTTCTTCTGTCATCGCCGTGTACATTCCCCGCAAGCCAACACCGCAACAGCTCTCAAGGAACTACATTGGACTATGTGCAAACTGGAAACCTCATTTCCTGAAGCCACATTTACAGGYATTGTAACTGGGGACATTAATAAAGGAAATCTGAAGAAAACACTACCGAAATTATATCAACACATGTCCTGTGCGACACGTAGATCACAAACTCTTGATCATTGCTATTCTCCCTTACGGTACGGCTACAAGGCCCTCTCCCACCCTCCCTTTTGCAAATCATATTGTGCCTCCCCACCCTTAGATAGAAATTTAAACTGGAAGCACCCATGGTAAGGACTGTTCAACGTTGGTCTGACCAATTGTAATCTATGCTTCAAGATTGTTTTGATCACACTGACTGGGAAATGTTCCGGGTTGCCTCTGAAAATAACGAGGGCAGTGTGCTCTCATCCCCTGTGGCCGACGTGAGTTAGCAATTTAAGCATGTTCAYCCTCGCAAGGCGTGTTTACGGACATATTCAATCGCTCCATATTCCAGTCTGTCATCCCCACTTGCTTCAAGATGTCCACCATTGTTACTGTACCCAAGAAAGCGAAGGTAACTGAACTAAAAGAATATTGCCCCATAGCATCATTAAGTGCTTCGAGAGGCTAGTTAAGGACCATATCATCTCCACCTTACCCAACAACCGAAACCCACTTCAATACGCATATCGCGCCAACAGATCCATGGATAATGCAATCACCATTACACTGCACACTACCCTATCCCACCTGGACAAGATAAATACCTATGTAAGAATGCTGTTTATCGACTAAAGCTCAGCCATCGACTACTAAGCTCAGGACCCCGGATCTGAACCCCTCCATGTGCAACTGGGTCCTGGACTTCCTGACGGGYCAACCACAAGTGGTGAAGGTAGGCAACAACACCTCTGCCACGCTGATCCTCAACACGGGGGCCCTGCAGGGGTGCGTGATCAGCCCCCTCCTGTACTCCCTGTTCACCCATGACTCTATGGCCACGTAGGTCTCCATGCCTCTCCCTCAACGTCGACAAAATTAAGGACTTGACGTGGACTACAGGAGAAAGCAGAGACAGCACGCCCCCATCCACATAGAAATGACTCTCACCCTGCAGTGGTAAGAGTCAAAAGCTTCAAGCACCTCTGCGTGCACATCACTGACGACCTCAAATGGTACCTTCATGCAGMCAGTGACGTGAAGAAGGCGCAACAGTGCCATTATAACTCCTCCACCACACTTTAAAGTTGGCACTATGATTTCGGTCAGGTAGCGTTCTCCTGGCATCCGCCAAACCCATATTTGTCCGTCAGACTGCCAGGTGATGAAGCAATATTCATCACTCCAGAGAACGTGTTTCCACTGCTCCAGACTCCAATAGCGTTTTGTTTTATAACACTCCAGCCGATGCTTGGATTTGCGTCTGGTGATCTTACGCTTGTGTGCAGCTGCTCGGCAATGGAAACCCATTTCATGAAGCTCCGGCGAACAGTTCTTCTGCTGATGTAGCTTCCAGATCCAGTTTGGAACTCGGTAGTGAGTGTTGCAACTGAGGACACCTTCCAACAGGACAACGACCCTAAGCACATAGCCAAGACAACACAGGAGTGGTTTGAGGACAAGTCTCTGAATGTCCTTGAGTGGCCCAGCCAGAGCCCGGACTTGAAGCCGATCGAACAACTCTGGAGAGACCTGAAAATAGCTGTGCACCGATGCTCCCCATCAAACTTGACAGAGCTTGAGAGAATCTGCAGAGAAAAATGGGACAAACTCCCCAAATACAGGTGTGCCAAGCTTGTAGCATCATACACAAGATGCCTCGAGGCTGTAATTGCTGCCAAAGGTGCTTCAACAAAGTACTGAGTAAAGAGTTGAATACTTATGTAAATGTGATAATTCTGTTTTTAATATTTGATAAATTGGCAAGAAAAGAAAATACAAATGTTTTTGCTTTGTCATTATGGGGTATTGTGTGTAGAATATGTGTAGAAAAAATATTTAATACATTTTAGAATAAGGCTGTAACCTAACAAAATGTGGAAAAAGTCAAGGGGTCTGAATACTTTCCGAAGGAACTGTAATATATATTCAGTTAAAATTGGAAGTTTACACACACCTTAGCCAAATACATTTAAACTCAGTTTTTCACAATTCCTGACATTTAATCCTAGTAAAAATTCACTGTCTTAGGTCAGGTAGGATCACCACTTTATTTTAAGAATGTGAAATGTCAGAATAATAGTAGAGAGAATTATTTATTTCAGCTTTTATTTATTTTTTTCCTTTATTTCTTTCCACATTCCCAGTGGGTTAGAAGTTTACATACGCTCAATTAGTATTTGGTAGCATTGCCTTTAAATTGTTTAACTTGGGTCAAACGTTTCGAGTAGCCTTTCATAAGCTTCCCACAATAAGTTGGGTGAATTTTGGCCCATTCTTCCTGGCAGAGCTGGTGTAACTGAGTCAGGTTTGTAGGCCTCCTTGCTCTATGGAATATCTACGTACATAGGTGTACAGAGGACCATTATCAGCAACCATCACTCCTGTGTTCCAATGGCACGTTGTGTTAGCTAATCCAAGTTTATAATTTTAAAAGGCTAATTGATCATTAGAAACCCCTTTTGCAATTATGTTAGCACAGCTAAAAACTGTTGTGCTGATTTAAAGAAACAATAAAACTGGCCTTCTTTACACTAGCTGAGTATCTGGGGCATCAGCATTTGTGGGTTCGATTACAGGCTCAAAATAGCCAGAAACAAAGAACTTTGTTCTGAAACTCGTCAGTCTATTCTTGTTCTGAGAAATGAAGGCTATTCCATGCAACAAATTGCCAAGACACTGAAGATCTCGTACAACGCTGTGTTCTTCCCCCTTCACAGAACAGCACAAACTGGCTCTAACCAGAACAGAAAGAGGAGTGGGAGGCCCCGGTGCACAACTGAGCAATAGGACAAGTACATTAGAGTGTCTAGTTTGAGAAACAGACGTCCTCAACTGGCAGCTTCATTAAATAGTACCCGCAAAACACAAGTCTCAACGTCAACAGTGAAGATGTGACTCCGGGATGCTGGCCTTCTAGGCAGAGTTGCAAAGAAAAAGCCATATCTCAGACTGGCCAATAAAAAGAAAAGATTAAGATTAAGAACACAGACACTGGACAGAGGAAGATTGGAAAAAAGTGTTATGGACAGACAAATCTAAGTTTGAGGTGTTCGGATCACAAAGATGAACATTCGTGAGACGCAGACAAAATGAAAAGATGCTGGAGGAGTGCATGACACCATCTGTCAAGCATGGTGAAGGCAATGTGATGGTCTGGGGGTGCTTTGGTGGTGGTAAAGTGGGAGATTTATACAGGGTAAAAGGGATCTTGAAGAAGGAAGGCTATCACTCCATTTTGCAACGCCATGCCATACACTGTGGACGGCGCTAAATAAGAGCCAATGTCCTCCTACAACAGGACAAAGAGCCAGAGCACAACTCCAAACTATGCAAGAACTATTTAGGGAAGAAGCAGTCAGCTGGTATTCTGTCTATAATGGAGTGGCCAGCACAGACACCGGATCTCAACCCTATTGAGCKGTTGTGGGAGCAGCTTCACCGTATGGTACGTA
The DNA here is from genome assembly GCF_002910315.2 of Salvelinus sp. IW2-2015. NCBI lineage: Eukaryota > Metazoa > Chordata > Actinopteri > Salmoniformes > Salmonidae > Salvelinus > Salvelinus sp. IW2-2015. The sequence goes on from NC_036866.1 coordinate 46,863,898, forward strand.
AGAAGTTCCCATCATGCCAATCTAACTTGTGGGAGGTGCTTCAGGAAGCATGGGGTGAAATCTCTTCAGATTACCTCAACAAATTGACAACTAGAATGCCAAAGGTTTGCAAGGCTGTAATTGCTGCAAATGGAGGATTCTTTGACGAAAGCAAAGTTTGAAGGACACAATTATTATTTAAATAAAAAATTATTATTTATAACCTTGTCAACATCTTGACTATATTTCYTATTCATTTTGTAACTCATTTCATGTACGTTTTCATGGAAAACAAGGACATTTCTAAATGACCCCAAACTTTTGAACGTTGGGTGTTAGGTTGTTCGCCAGGTCTCCAGAAAAGGATTGATCTATGAATAAAGATAAATTACACTCGTCTTAGATTCAATCTCTTTGTCTGCACAGTTTACCTTTATCTTGTCAGCCCTAAGCAATCCACGTTTTGTTCCAAACAAAATCGATTCAGTTTTTCACAAATGTAGAGACAATTTGTTGTCARTGAACCAATCTCTAACARAATGCAATTCCTTCCTCAGTGTCTCCTYTATGTAAGCCATATCCTTCCCTGATACCAGTAAGGCTGAGTCATCAGCATAAAGCAGGAGTTTGCAATTTACTGTATCTGGAATATCATTGACGTATATAACAAATAAGAGAGGCCCTAAAATGTAWCCCTGTGGTACTCCACAGGATATTTCTTTGGCCTTTGACAGAACATCACCAACATTACATACGTGTGTTCTGTTGGTCAGATAAGACCTAAACCAATTCACCGCTACATTATTTAGACCCATGCATTTCAGATTCATCAGGAGAAGCTTTCTGCAAGTCTAACATCACCATACCTGTATAGTTCCCCTTTTCACTTCCCTGCTTGATGTGGTCAAAAAGGTGGATAAGGCAAGTATCAAGTATGGAATGAGCTGTTCTAAAGTCAGATTGGAGTTAATAAAGAAGTTTGTGCTCGAGAAGGTATCCCTCAAGTTGATTAAAAACGAATCTCTCAACAACTTAAGGTGCTGAGAATCAACACAGACCTGTAGTTTCCTACATTTGTTTTACTGCTCTTCTTGTGGAGCAGAACCACCCGGGCTGTTTTGAGATCATTGGTGAATTTACAACTACTAATAGAAAGGTTTACAATATGAGTTATTATTTTAGCAGTGACACAAGCACTATCCTTTATGTGTCACAGTCGTGTGTATAGGTGGCAGGGAAGTCAGGCGCAGGAGAATCAAAACTTGGTGGAATGGAGTTTAATAACTTAAAACACATAACTCCAAAACCATGAAATACAATGAAACAAAGTGGGTAYGAGGACCCGTCGCGCACCAAAACACGAATACTGAACATAAAACAATCTCTGACAAAGACATGAGGGGGAAACAGAGGGTTAAATACACAACAGGTAATGAATGGGATTGAAACCAGGTGTGTAGGAAGACAAGACAAAACCAATGGAAAATTAAAAATGGATYAATGATGGCTAGAAGACCGGTGACGTCGACCGCCGAGCACCGCCCGAACAAGGAGTGGCTTCGACTTCGGTAGAAGTCGTGACATTATGACTCTTGCAGAAAGGTTATCCAACCCAGTTGCTTTGTTTGTGTTCATTACGCATAGTAGATTGGAAACTTTGTCCTGTGTTACCACGTACAGCTCAAACAAATCATTTGTGATATATTTGCTATGGTAAAAGTTGTTCATGAAAGACTGCCAATAGTGTCGACAGCAGGTTGGTAACTTCTTAACCAGAGATGAGGCTATAGTGGTAAAAAGAATTGCAACCTTTGCCTGATCATAGCATAAAACATCATCAATATCCAGGGCAATATTACAAGATTTTGCCTTATGGGAAATTTTTGAGCCAATGTCCTTTTAACATTTTCCACAGTTTACGAGGCTGATGTAAATTGCTATTAACATCGTCTATGTAATGTTGGGATTTGGCCTTATCCATTTTGTATCTTGCCTGGTTTCTACAGTTAATATAACCATCATAATCTTGTTGTAGATTTGTCCTTTCAAATTTGTCCAAGTAGCGATTCCTTTTCCTGATGAGATCTAAGATTTCGGAAGTGATGCATTTTCCTTGATTCTAATTTGTTTTATCGGAGCCAGAGAGTCGAGTGCAGACTGAAGCATCTCTTTAAAAAGATACCAAGCTTGATCAACATCATCACAGTTTAGTACATAAGACCAATTGATAASGCAATTTATATGCTTAAAAGGTAATGATTAAATAATTCCACCCTGAAACATAACTATTAGTGATTATTAGTTTATGTAGCATGTATAATGAATGTAAAGTACTAAATGTAAGTCCAATAAGGTTCGGTAGAGACATGTGAGGGAGAGAAATGTGTGTGTGTGTGACTAAGAAGATACCGAGAACAATTAAACTGTGTATGACTTGAACTGGCTAGAACTCTGAGAAACTTACGATAGGACAGGGAGTCCTTTCAAGGTTCCTCTAATCTCGGGGGAATGGAACTGCCGGCTTGGTAGTGATAAACAGTGGTGATAACCATGGGGAAGGATACATTCTACCTACTGTTCGTGTGTATGTATGTGCGTAGGACATCTACTTTTTGTGTGGAGGTATGTGCGTAAGTAGGGAGTGAGTTATAAAATGGCATGTCTTTGTATTGTGGACTTTAGAACGTTCTCGTGAATAACCTGTACGAACCTTTTGCATAAGCTGAGTCTTTGCCTAATTATTATTAAACCCAGGGTCTTACAAACCTCGGGAATTGGTCAAAGCCAATTGATTGTTAGTTATTATCATTGGGATTGAAAATTCTCGTGACGCCAATCCAAATGTTCAAGTACCTCTACAAAACATTCCATTGTGTATTGTTGTCACGACCGTCGTATAAATAATTGGACCAAGGCGCAGCGTGAGTAGAGTTCCACATTTTAATAGTGAAACTTCCAAAACAACAAAGATATAACGATCGTGAACCACGTAGCGCACATAGGCACTCATACAAAACAATATCCCACATAGCAGGTRGGAAAAAGGACACACTAAGTATGCTCCCCAATTAGAGGTAATGATTATCAGCTGCCTCTAATTGGGAACCATACACACCAACATAGAAATATAATACCTAGAAACCCCCCTAGTCACGCCCTGACCTAAAACACCATAGGGTGTGACAATTGTTTAATAGACCGTACCTTCATGTAGTTACTACCTGGCTCAAGTAGAATTTTTGATTTCTTAAAAGTACAGTACAGTAGGTCACCAATATTTAAGACACATGCCTGGCAGACGTTCTCTTGGTCTGATACAATAMTCAAATCCAAAGTTGATTTACTGTCAATATACACCCGGGTTGGCTCAACAATCAGTTGTTTCAGTCCAAATAACTGTTTAAAAGTTATACAGGGCATTTACTAGTGTACTTTTCTTGGGTGGTAACTGCACATTTGTATTAAAATTGCCAAGCAGAATACATTCCCTGTCAGCAAATTTGATTCTAGTAAATCATAGAAATTATTCTGTTTAGGAGGCAGATAGTAAACACCAACAAGTATAGGACAACATTAAGGAAGGAGTATATCTACCCATGCAACCTCAAGTCCATCCACTTTCAGTTCTGAACGAGTGTTAAAATGCACGTCATTCCTAGTAAAAACACACACGCCGGCACCGTTTTGGTTTCGGTCAATTCTATGAATGTTATATCCCGGTAGGTCAACCTCATTGTCCTCAATTGACCCATTGAGCCATGTCTCGGTCACAGCAACTACTGTAACCCGAGTGTTAGAAGCGAGGAGTTTAAATTCCTCTAAATTTGTCAGCAGGCTCCATGCGTTCACATGGATGAAGTGAAGTCCTCTCCGATTGAAACAGTCAAACATGTCATTTCCCGTGCCCACTGCTGATACGTCGACTATCTCATCTAGATTGCTCTCATCGACCCTGCGTGTCCAGCAGCCCAATGTTTGGTACTGTGTTTAAACGGAGTACATTGCAAACTTCACAGCTTCATCATATGATAAGGGTTGGATATCTCCACACTTTGTGAACAAAGCAAAATCACAAATATCGCAAAACCAGAAACATAAGCATTTCGCTGCACCTGTGATAACATCTTCAATTCTGTTTGTGCCGGCCAATAAACTGTGATTTCATAAAAACTGTGTCCGGATAGTAAAGCATCTTTGACAGCAGCTACTGGAATGACAGATCGCACCCACTCAGCCACTGAAGGAGGTTCCTCCCATTAACGCTTCACTTTAAAGGCCAACAACACTTATTTCCCCCGCTGTAATACATCTGTGCCACAAGCTCAACTCCCCCTTGGGACAATGTAGTATAAACTTACTTAACATGGCTCAATATTTCCAAAGCCACCCACACAAGCCGTGTGTGGCGTTAGTGTACCCCAGGTAGGGAAATGGAGCTAGGAGCTCTGAATCAGTACAGCTCTATTTACAACCCCTTGAAAACAAACTTTCAAAACCTAATTCCCTTTTGCTCATGCATTACTGTAGAGGTAATGAAAGCCTGGCCTTATGCAGAGGCTTGAATGGATGAGACAGAGGCCTGAGAGCGTGTGCGGTACAAAACAAACAGTTAGCTCTAGCTGCTCTAGCCTTCCTTCCCCCGGCGCGGCCAGGTTTTACGAGGGGACGCAGATTGGAGAAATGTGCTGGTTTGTTGTGAGCGAAATTCGGCCCTATGGATTTAGACTGTTGGAAAACCACAGTCGGACAGAAAACAAGTTTGTCTGGCGAGGGCATGTGTTTGGACAACACTGCATGTTGATTTATCTGCTGCCCAGAATGTGTAATCGAATGTCTAATGGACTCACTGTTCATTTGTGAATTAACACATTCTTACATTTACATCACTGACGCTGGACATATGCTTTCAATTTTAGCTAGTACGAATATATTATTTTTGYTTTTTGGGCAGTGGGGTGGGAATTTTTGTCATCTTGACAAGGATTATATTCTATATCCAGTATCCAGTCCACCAAAGGCCAACGCAAAGCAGCTTAACTCCTACCCTTGGCCCTCTGTTAGGGTATGTTGACAGGGTATGAGAAATCAGTCTAACTTTTAAAAACAGTATTACCAGTCTTGCAATATACTTGTATTTGAATCATGCTGAAAGACCCAATTAGCKTAATGGCAAAACGACAAGACCTATAAAACTACCTGAAACAGAAGGGAAGCAATTGTGCAAGAGAAGGTATTACAGGGTGCTRCAAAGTATGAGGGAAAGTTATCCTTCACATCGATGTTACTGGATTTAGTGGAGCTTGAAGTAAATAGCACAAAGAGGATAAAATGGAATGTACTTGTTAACAAATACGGGAGATTCTAATCTAGGAGGATGATTCATATACAACCTGAAATTAGCTGGATGATTTCACTGTTTGAATCATCTCATGTGCTCTATAAAAGCATACAGTGCAGTACACCCAGGCCAACCATGCCTCTATAGACAGACTAACTGTAGCCATAGTACAGTCAGACAGTCAAATCCACGGAACTCCACAGAACTCTGAAACTCCCTGGAATTCCGGAAATTGTCACGTCAGATAACAGACCAAAGTTTGACTCATGATCTTACAAAATGTTTAAGAAGTAGCGACAAGAGATAAACTTTAAGCACCTAAAGCAAATTCTAGCACCACTGCACAATCTTTAACCATTGGACTGATATCAAGATTTTTATCCATTTTGTTGAACATGTCTCCCCTTCCCTTTCTTTAACTGCCATTTATCAACCCTGTCTGTCTAAAACTGTTGACTTGATTTAACATGGCACATAACTTATGAAGAACTAATTTTGTCTGTCTGTCTTTATTAAAGTTGAATGAAGTCTACAGTAACCCAAGGATGGAAATATGACCTCATGGCCTGGTTTAAAAAGCAATGAAGTCATTGTTCACCACAATGGGGATTTTTTCTTAGTTTGAATAATCTGACAAAAATAGTTACCGCATGTTTTCCATGCACCACTCCACTCTTTGAGCACTGCAGTGTCTTTGCCTTTTGATCAGAGACTGAATTATAGCCTGCATGAGTAACCAGGTGAGGGACATCTCTGGTCAAGTGTTAAGTAAGGTACTGACAATTCCTCTGTAATCCAATCAAATCAAAGTTTATTGGACACGTACACAGATGTCACCCGCTCGGGAATAAATCAAGTCTTATTGGATTGAATTTGAAAAAAAGTTCAAACTTGATTAGCTAGAGATWTCACTCATCAATCAATGACACTAGGCATACATGAAAAACATGCAGGGGCATCATTTATATAAATATATCCTAAAATGTGCATGCGTCAGTTTTCACGCAAAAACTAGCGTTTTATACCATTTTTACTTAACGTGAGAATGTGCTCAACTCCCAGCAAACTTTAGACCATGCRTAGACACATCTGCTAGTGGTTGAAATATTGTATTGCAAGCTGGCAAGGAGGTATTTTGTGCAAATGGGGCATATGGTAGCTTTTTACCATATGCCCCATTTGCACAAAATACTTCCTTGCCAGCTTGCAATWTTCATAAAAAACTAAAACAGGAAAAATATTAAGAAGAATGTAGCCATTTGACATTMGTGAGCATCTAAAATAATTTGACACAGGAATCTTTTTCCTATTGATTTTTATAACCATTGCAGAATAAATTATTTACCTTTTCTGGCCGTGATGGGTTCATATTCCCGAAGTACCCATACAACAAATGAATATGCGCATCACTCATTTAATTGGATCTAATAGACTAGTAAATAGATAGGCTATATGTATTTCAAGTTTTGCAATCCCACAGGCAGTGTGGTTTATAATAAACAGTCAAATTTAACTTTTATCCTTTACATTGAATTATGTCTATGTGTAGTGCCTTCGGAAAGTATTCAGACCCCCTTGACTTTTTCCACATTTTGTTACGTTACAGCCTTGTCTAAAATTGATTAAATAGTTTTTTTCCCCTCACCCATCTACACACAATACCCCATAATGACAAATTAAAAAGAGGTTTTTAGAAATTTTTGCAAATGTATTACAAATAAAAAATAGAAATATCACATTTAAATACGTTTTCAGACCCTTTACTCAGTACTTTGTTGAAGCACCTTTGGCAGCGACCACAGCATCAAGTCTTATTGGGTATGACACTAGAAGCTTGGCACACCTGTATTTGGGGAGTTTCTCCCATTCTTCTCTGCAGATCCTCTCAAGCTCTGTCAGGTTGGATGGGGTGCGTTGATGCACAGCTATTTTCAGGTCTATACTGAGATGTTTGATCGGATTCAAGTCCGGGCTCTGGCTGGGCCTCTCAAGGACATTCAGGGACTTGTTGGAAGGTGAACCTTCGCCCCAGTCTGAGGACCTGAGCGCTCTGGAGAAGGTTTTCAACAAGGATCTCTCTGTACTTTGCTCCATTCATMTTTTCCTTCATCCTTACTAGTCTCCCAGTCCCTGRAGCTGAAAAACATCCCCACAGCATGATGCTGCCAACACCATGCTTCACCGTAAGGAATGGTGCCAGGTTTCCTCTAGACATGACGCTTGGCATTCAGGCCAAAGACTTCAATCTTCGTTTCATCAGACCAGAGAATCTTTTTTCCCATGGTCAGAGTCTTTAGTTGCCTTTTGGCAAACTCCAAGAGGGCTGTCATGTGCCTTTTACTGAGGAGTGGCTTCCATCTGGCTACTACCATAAAGGCCTGATTGGTGGAGTGCTGCAGAGATGGTTGCCTTTCTGGAAGTTTCTCCCATCTCCACAGAGGAACTCTCGTGCTCTGTCAGAGTGACCATCGAGCTCCCTGATCAAGGCCCTTCTCCCCCGATTGCTCAGTATGGCCGGGCGGCCAGCTCTAGGAAGAGCCTCGGTGGTTCCAAACTTCTTCCATTTAAGACTGATGGAGGCCACTGTGTTCTTGGGGACCTTCAATGCTGTTGAAATATTTTGGTACCCTTCCCCAGATCTGTGCCTCGACACAATCCTGTCTCGGAGCTCTACGGATAATTCCTTCTACCTCATGTCTTGGTTTTTGCTCTGACATGCACTGTCAACTGTGAGACCTTATATAGAGAGGTGTGTGCCTTTCCAAATCATKTCCAATCAATTGAATTTACCACAGGTGGACTCAAATCAAGTTGTAGAAACATCTCAAGGAAGATCAATGAAAACAGGATGCACCTGATCTCAATTTCGTGTTTCATAGCCAAGGGTCTGAATACTTACTGTATGTAAATAAGGTATTTCTGTTTAAAAATGTTCATACGTGCTAAAAAAAATAATATTTAAGTGTTTTCGCTTCAACATTATGGGGTATTGTGTGTAGATTGATCAGGATTTATTTTTATTTAATCCATTTTATAATAATGCTGTAATTTAACAAAMTGTGGAAATATATCATGGGGTCTGAATACTTTCTGAAGGCACTTAGTGCCACTGTAAGTACTGTAAATGTAAGTACTCTAAATCCAAGATGGTGTAGCAATCGCACGTCTGTTTTGTTTGTCTTGTCCCGTACCGTGTATATATCGTTTTCTTCGTATATATTTCGTATATATTTTTTATCTCAATTTCCATCTATGGACTGAACATACTCTCCTGCAACCCACCTCACCCAAAGTGRTTTGGATCTGCTATGTTTTATACTTTATAACCAAAACCCCCACCAGAAGCTAGTCAGCTAACTAGCTACTAGCTAGTAGTCAGTTAGCCACTGCTAGCGATCATCACCGTTAACTYGGACATCAGCCAGCCTCAGCCCGGTCAATTCCTGCCAGTCTACACAGCGTGATATCAACCCAGAGCATATTGRACTGCTTTTTCTCTATCACATCTCCGGATTCCTACAGCAAGCYCTGAACCTTTACACAGGATCGTCGCAGCTAGCTAGCTGCTATCCGAGTGGCTACTCCTGGCTAACGTCTCTGTCCCGAAGCAAGCACCAGTTAGCCTCGAGCTAGGCCCATATCCTGGCTATCCGAAGAGATCCATCAGACAATTCCTGGGCATCAATACCTCTTTTGCCAATTGGCCTGGACCCTTTGCTGCCGACACGGAGCCCCACCGATCCATCACGACTGGTCTGCCGACATAACCRTCCGAGGGKGTTTCAACAGGCTYTTCCGTTGCGACGTCCCCCTGAGGCCCATCTGCTAGCCCCGGCCTGCTAGCTGTCTGAATCGCCGTGTCTCCAGCTCGCCTAGCTACTCACTGGACCCTATGGTCACACGTGCCTCTCCCTAATGTCAATATGCCTTGTCTATTGCTGTTTTGGTTAGTGACTTTTGTCTTATTTCACTGTAGWGTCTCCAGCCCTGCTCAATACGCCTTAGCTAGCCCTTTTGTTCCACCCCCCACACATGCGGTGACCTTACCTGGCTTAAATGGTGCCTTCAGAGGCAAAACCTCACTCATCGTCACTCAATGCCTAGGTTTACCTCCACTGTACTCACATCCTACCATACCCTTGTCTGTACATTATGCCTTGAATCTATATTCTCGTTCTATCCGRACGCACTAGACGACCAGTTCTTATAGCCTTTAGCCGTACCCTTATCCTACTCCTCCTCTGTTCCTCTGGTGATGTAGAGGTTAACCCAGGCCCTGCAGCCCCCAGCATCACTCCCATTCCCCAGGCGCTCTCATTTGTTGACTTCTGTAACCGTAAAAGCCTTGGTTTCATCCATGTTAACATTAGAAGCCTCCTCCCTAAGTTWGTTTTATTCACTGCTTTAGCACACTCCGCCAACCCGGATGTCCTAGCCGTGTCTGAATCTTGGCTTAGGAAGGCCACAAAAAATCCTGAAATTTCCATCCCTAACTATAACATTTTCAGACAAGATAGAACTGCCAAAGGKGGCGGAGTTGCATACTATCAAGGTCTGTGCCCAAACAATTCGAGCTTCTACTTTTAAAAATCCAYCTTTCCAGAAACAAGTCTCTCACCGTTGTCGCTTGTTATAGACCCCCTTCAGCCCCCAGCTGTGCCCTGGACACCATATGTGAATTGATCGCCCCCCATCTATCTTCAGAATTCGTACTGTTAAATGACTTAAACTGGGACATGCTTAACACCCCGGCCATCCTACAATCTAAGCTAGATGCCCTCAATCTCACATAAATTATCAAGGAACCTACCAGGTATAACCCTAAGTCCGTAACCATGGGCACCCTCTTAGATTTCATCCTGACAAACTTGCCCTCTAAATACACCTCTGCTATCTTCAACCAGGATCTCAGCGATCACTGCCTCATTGCCTGCGTGTGTAATAGAGGTYGACCGATTAATCGGAATGGCCGATTAATTAGGGCCGATTTCAAGTTTTCATAACAATCGGTAATCTGCATTTTTGGACACCGAWTGTGGCCGATTACATTGCACTCCACGAGGAGCCTGCGTGGCAGGCTGACTACTTGTTACGCGAGTGCAGCAAGAAGCCAAGGTAAGTTGCTAGCTAGCATTAAACTTATCTTATAAAAAACAATCAATCTTAACATATGCACTATTAACGACACATGGTTTATGATATTACATAGTTTATTAGCTTGTCGGCGTGCAATAATCGATCCGTGCATGTTAACTTCTTATGCTGCATCCCGCTACCGGGATCATAATGACAAAACAGCCAGTGAAAGTGCCAGAGCGCAAATATAGAAATTCCTCAAACAACATGCTGTCTTATATCCATTTAAAGGTAACTATTGTTTAATCCCACCAAAGTGTCCATATTCAAATATGCTTTCAGGGCTGCGACGAAAGACCGGGGGGGCACCACAGAGTGTGGCAGAGTTCAGGATTCAGACCTGAGCCAACTCCACCTGCTTACCCGTAAGAGGCTGAACTGGTCAGGCATCTGGTTATGCGGTGGGAGCGCACGGTGTCACCATGTGCGTTCACAACCCGGTGCGCCTCCAGTACCTGCCTCCAGCTCCTTTTTCGTGACGGCGATACTCTCCCTGGCTTGCCCATGATCCTTTGCCGTCCAAATCTCCTCCATGTCCAGGAGTTCCATTTACCACCTTGCTGGTCCTTTGTGTGGGGTTCTGTAACCTTGTCTCTGGAGGAGAAGAGAGACCAAGGTGCAGCGGTGTAAGTGTCATATTCTTTAATTAAAACGCCACACTAAACAAAAAACAACAAACACACAAACGTACAGTCCCTGAAAGTGAAAAAACACTAAAATCGGAAAACAACCCACCCACCAAACACAGGTGGGAACACGGCTACCTAAAATGGATTCTCAAACGCAAGACAATGATAGACAAGCTGCGCTCCTGCATTGAGAACCATATCAGGCCAAAACACACAAAATACAACACAAGGAACAAGAAGACACCAGACATAGAATGCACCCACCCAAACTCACGCCCATACCAACCAAAACAGAGACATAAAAAAAGCTCTAAGATCAGGACGTACACCTGAGAATTAGGATACTGCTCAATGCAAGCAGTTTTCGGTCACGGTACTCCACAGAGTCGATTAAGTGCAAATTCGAGTTGACACCAGTTAACAAAATTACGCAGTCTCCTAAACAGAAATTTATATCTAACAGTTTAGATGATGGCAATAGATTCCGTTTGAAACCGCATTTATCTCAAGACCTGGGCTATAAAGTTCTATCTGAGCAAAAGCATAGTTCTGAGATATTGAATTTACATCCCATATCCATGTAACGAGACGCTGGCGGGACGCGAAGCAAAGCACCGGTGGTTGAGTTAATAATTAAAACTACACAATACAAGAAACAAGAAGCTAGATACAGACATGAAACATTCAATACTGCCGCGGGAATAAACTAAGTGAGTGCCAAATATAGCGGACGGGTAATGAGTGAGGAAATGTTAGTCCAGCTTAGCACTCATAATGAGGAGCAATCGCGTAATGATGTGTGCCAGGACCGGTGTTAGTAAACCGGCGAAAGTCGAACGCTGGAAGAGGACCAGCTCTAACGTACAGATAGCCGCCCGATGCGCTAGCTCCAGCCGCAGGAATGCGCCAGCCAGAAGACCCCTGAGGCGTGAGAGCGCCAATCACGGCAGCACAGTGGAAATCACAGATGATGTTAGAATCCAGAATATCCTCACCGAACCCAAACCCACTCCTCGAGAACTACCCCTCCCAATGCTACCAGGTACTGAGCCTGACCCCCACCGACGTCGGAATCCGGAGCGGATCAAAGGGACAAACAGCATCGCTGACCCTGGCAGACTGCTAGTACTGTGTACTGCTCACTGGGCTCGACTGTGCAGGTATCCTCCGCTCGGTGAAGGCCAAACGCCTCTCGGTAATTTGAACATTGCAGACTGCGAGGAAACCTCTTCCAGAGCCTTCCCCAGTTGCGCTAGCAGTCGTGTGTGGACAAGTAGTTTCCTGTTCGTCGACCATCTGGGAGATATCCTGAATTCCTTGCTGCTTCTATTTGTTGAGGAAATTCTGCTAAACCTAGACGCGCTGGAGTCGGACGAAGCAAGTACAGGTGGTGAGTTATAATCAAACCAAAACGAGCAATACAAAAAAACAAGAGTGTGTATGTTATATAAAACAACATCAATACTGCCTGGGGAATAAACCTACGTGCAGCTCCAATATAGGGAAGGTGAGAGGCCCACTCAAGGCAGTCCAAGGTGCCTCATAAGTGAGGAGCAGTGGCGCGTAATATTGAACCAGGTGCACATAATGATGGTTGCCAGGACTGCGGTTAGTGAAACGGTGACGTGCATGCAGGAGAGGGAGAGGAGTAGACTGAATCAATGCTCAAACTTGTGTTTAGGAAATTCTCATTGATAACCAATTAAGTTCTCTCACCTTAAAGTACCAAAGTTCAAGTATCCAAATCCATTTTTTAGGGGGAATTCAATCGCAGACTAGAACCTTACTGCTCTGAAAATCAATCGGGTTTAGCCATAAAGGTATCTGGCCACAGAATGTTAAAATTATACATTTTTCAATAGAAAAATACAGACATTTAATGCATTAAATTACGAGAATACCCCTTTCATTCTTTTAATAAACATCATCAAATATATTAATTCATCACAGATTTGTAAAGCGAAGTTACCGATAAAATGCAACAAATATAACTATATCCCAATAGTGGATAGCTAACATTAATATGCTCCAACGCTTAAGCTGCGTGATGGAGCTACAATCAGAGGCGTTTAGACACTTGAGTAATTTAACTGCGGCTTCTTAGACCATCCCAAACTGCAGTAAACGACTATGCGTTATAAAGTTAAACTAGAATTATTTTTGTATATACACCTCCTCTCCATGTTGGCTGGTACACTCAATAGCCGTTTAAACAGAATGACTTGCTTTTAAGTTTATAGTATTAAATTCTTAGAGTGAACACCACACATGATCCATTATAGCCAACTGCCACCACTGCTTCGTTGTTGTTTTTTCGTCCCATAATATAGGAGTCTATATACGAAACTAAGACAAATTACAGGCCACATGTCTACTCTCCATGACTGCTGTTTGTATAATGTTTGTCCCGGCAATATAAAAGAAAGCGCTTTCATCGTTAATGGGCCATGTCGTATCTTCGAAAATAAAAGGAAATAGAGCGCAGAACCTCCGATGCATTGAACATTAAAAATGATCATATCGAAGGGATCTTGTATAAAGAGGAGTGAAGTGGATCCCTACAAGTAACACCTATTAGTTTTATGAGCAATATAGTGTAAATAATTTATATCAAGCACTTATACGTGCACCAGATCTCTTTTCTAGACAATAATTTGCATTATATGATGTCATATGCCTCTTTCTGATGACATCAATAATAAAGTATACATTTATTCACAAGCCTCTACCAATGAACCTAATCAACTATTTTTGAATGATTTATTACAACCCAGCATTTGTGTGATGATGTCTTCCTCTTTCATGATCTTCTAAGTGAAGTTAGCGATCCACACAGCTAATACCCATTACATATAGTCAATCTTCTTATAGTTATTAAAACAAACACACAGGTCGATTTAGTTGCGTTAATGGATTTGACTAACAAAATCACTCTTTCAGATTATTTTTTTTTTCTCAGATAATTTAACTTTTTCAGCCACCAAGTTTTATTACTAAGAATGTCAGTTACAGATGCAGGCTAGATCCAGAACATTTCAGATATATGTTATTTTTTATCTCAGAAATATTAATCTGATCATATTGTATCTCTATGACAAAGATATTTTACTGAGTGCACAGGCTGACATGCAGCTATCCAATAATTGATGAGTAGTGGTATTGTTCATCCCGAACAGTGATTAGAGAATTAACTACTTAGAGATATAACACTTTATAGAGATATTAAGTGCATGCACTTTTTGTGTATCATGAGTCTCCCTCTCTATTGTGAGTAGGATATTATTCATCATATACAGTGGATAACAGCATTAAGAAGATAATTGGACACAACTGACACTATTTCTTAGCTTATATCATATGTGTATGTCACCTCTCCATTATTCGTGTTAGCTAAAGAGTTATTTGACAAGGATCCCATTTCAACTTTTATACTCTTGTTAGGCATTACAAGCCGTTTAATAGGATTATATCTATTCAATCTTGTGTCCACCTTACTAAATATCCCTTAGCTAGGCACATATATCTGATATTTAGATCTGAGAGTTCTTTTGTTTGGTGGATAACTCTACATATATCTTTTTGTGTTGACCTGCATATAATTTGCTGTTTGATATTGAGATGGTATGAAATTTAAATTTGCATTTTCGTCATGGCCTATAAGTAATACAATAAAATATTTAGAGTAAAGAATGCTAATAATTCTATCTTGAGAACTATGATCTAGACAATTCACAACGTTGATTAAATGTGTAAATGATATACTAAAAAACACTCGCCAAATTTACGACATAGGACTGATCGAATCATTGGAGCAACTTACTCCTCCACAAATGAAAGTCAGTCTTGAATCCAAATCTTTCAGCAAACTTCCAAAAGTGTTCTAGACCCGCATGAAGATCAACAGAGTCCAAAACTAGTACATAACCTAACTCAATAGTCCAACAGTTCTGTCTTCTCGAGATACATTTAGACAGAGCGCACGTACATAAAAGTTTCCTAAATAGTTACAGATACGAATCACAACAACTGTTCAAGATCACAATGCCCGAATACTTTGAACACTGTATGTCACAATTTAGTTTTTGCGTACCAACTGTTGACTAAGTTATACAGATAAACCCTAGAGGGAACATAAATTAATTACGTATCATAAATAGACATAATCTTACAAGACCATATGGAGTCATGATGTGCTTCCTTAGATGTGTACTGTATTATGTATATAGCAGAAGTCACCTTGTTTAGGTAGACTATGTGGAGAAGTGTAGTCTGATCAAATGAGGTGAAAAATACATGCTTCACAAAATGAGCTGTAGACAGGTCTCTCTCTTTCCGTTCCCTCCATCCGGCTAGAGAACCCTTTTTAGGAAGGTTCTGTCGTGACGATAGGTTGTTGAAGAGAGATGCAACAAACACATAATGAAGAGCAGTTCACGACAGAACCTTCCCCATACAAACAAAGGTTCTCCTTCTCAAGACAACAAGCCCTTCCAGGCTCTTTAAAGATAATTCCTCTCATATTCCTAAAATAAGTTCTCCTCAGTACCGTATATACTTATCCATCTTGAGCAATAGATTGTACTTTGCACTTATAAGATTCTACACTGACATTTAAGTGAAACATACAGTGGCTTCCAAGTATTGGACAGTGACACAGTTTTGTTGTTTGGCTCTGTATTCCCAGCACTTTGATTTGAAATGAGAACAAGATCTATGGGGTTAAAGTGCAGATTGTCAGCTTTCATTTGAGGGTATTTTCATCCATATCAGCAGTGAACAGTTTAGATATTACATTAACTTTTGTACATAGTCCCATAGAAATGCATTATTTACCATTAACTTTATTGGGCACAAAAAAATCAACCAAAACAAACAGCAAATGCATCCAACAAGTTTGTAGTCACAAGCTTGATGTAATCATTGCGTGCTAGGAATATGGGACCAAATACTAAACGTTAATACACATATAAGTGAATTTGCCCAATACTTTGCTACCCTAAAATGGGGGGACTATGTACAAAAAATGCATTAATTTCTAAATGTTCAACTGATATGGATGAAAATACCCTCAAATAAAAGCTGACAGCCTGCACTTAAACCTCATAGTCATTGTATAATTTCACTGTCCAATACTTTTGAGCCTCACTGTATGTCAGATTTTTGAAAAAGTCAATTTCTGAGAAAAAAAAATAATCTGAAAGTACTATCTACGCATACACATTTTAACTTGGTGCTATAAGGTTCTGTCTGCAATCCAATCACACAATGCTGGGTTGTTAATAAAAAATTATTGTATTAAAGTGATGTACTTATTGAGTCATGAAAGAGGAAGACATCACAAAAACAATTCTGAGATCTGGGACTTGAAAAATATTAATTATGTCAAAACTATCATTATGCAATAAACCTTATCCCAAGTCCTTGATTATTCATATCATGGGTCTGGTCCTCTTTTTCAATCCCTCAGATCTTTATTCAGCACATTTTCAGAAGAATGGCCATAACGTAAGCTCTTTATGGGAAAAACAAACAGCAGTGGTGCAGTGCTGTTCTTGTCTTGTTCTATATCATTACGAAAACCGCAATGAAAGGGGTTTCACAAAAATTACAAACTTAAAAGCAAGTCGTTACTGACTTTGGGTGTCAGAAACCAGAAAAATATCAGTTTACCATCCAGAGCTAAGCTTTAGCAATGTTGCTAGCTATCCATGGGATATAGTATATTTGTCATTTATCGGAAACTATCGCTTTAACAAATCTGTTATGAATTAATATATTTGATGATGTTATTAAAAAGAATGAAGGGTATTCTCTTAATTTAATCATTAAATGTCTGTACTTTTCTATTGAAAAAATGTATAATTTTAACATTCTGTGCCAGATAAACCTTATGGCTAAACCCAGATTGATATTTCAGAGCCATAAGGTTCTATCTGCGATTTGAACCCCCCTAAAAAATGGATTTGGATACTCTGAACTTTAGGGACCTTTAAGGTGAGGACCTTAATGGTTATCAATGAAGAATTCACTAAACAACAGTTCTGAGATTGTCACGTCTACTCCTGCTCCCCCTCTCCTGCATTCACGTCACCGGTTTACTAACCACCAGTCCTGGCAACCATCATTATGTGCACCTGGCTTCAATCATTACAGCGCACCTGCTCCTCATTATGAGGCACACCTGGACTCCATTGAGTGAGGACTCATCACCTCCCCTATATCTGGCACTCACGTAGGTTATTCCCCAGGCAGTATTGATGTTGTTTTATATACATACACCACTCTTGTTTCTTGTATTGCTCCATGTTTTGTTTGATATTAAACTCACCACTGTACTTGCTTCCCGACTCCCAGCGTCTAGGTACAGAATACTTCCTCAACAAATAGAAGCAGCAGAAATCAGGAATCTCCCAGATGGTCGACGAACAGGACAAACTACTTCGTCAACACCACGACCTGCTAGCGCAACTGGGGAAGGCTATGGAAGAGGTTCCTCGCAGTCTGCAATGTCTCAAATACCCGAGAGGCGTTCCTTCACCGAGCGGAGGATACTCTGCCACCAGTCGACCCAGTGAGCCAGTACACCAGTCCCATAAAGCAGTCTGCCCAGGTCAGCGATGCCTGTTGTCCCTTGACCCTCCAAGGACTTCCGACGTCGTGGGGGTCAGCTCCAGTACCTGGTACATTGGGAGGGTACGTTCCTGAGGAGTGGGGTTGGGTTCCGGTGGAGGATATTCTGGATTCTAACATCATCTGTGATTTCCACCTTCGCTGCCCGGACTGGCCCGCTCCTCACCCTCAGGGCAGTCTCTCTGGCTGGCGCCATCCTGCGGCTGGACTACGCACGGGCGGCTACTGTCACGTCTACACCTGGTCCCCTCTCCAGCGTTCGACTTCGCCGGTTTACTAAACCACCGGTCCTGGCAACCATCATTACGCGCATCTGCTCCTCATTATGAGGCACACCTGGACTACATTTCCTCACTCATTACCTCCCCTATATTTGGCACTCACTTAGGTTTATTCAGGCAGTATTGATGTTTCATGTCTGTACTCTACTCTTGTTTCTTGTATTGTGTAGTTTATTATTAAACTCACCACCTGCACTTGCTTCCCGACTCCAGCGTCTACGTTACAGCGATATGGGATGTCAAATTCAATATCTCAGAACTATGCTTTGCTCAGATAAACCTATAGCCCCAAGGTCTTGAGATAAATGCGGTTCAACGGAATCTATTCCACATCTAAAACCTCTTATAATAAAGTTCTCTGTTTAGGAGACCTGCGTAATTCTGTTACTGGTTCCAACCGACATTTGCACTTAAATCGATCTGTGGACACCGTAGACCGAAAACGCTTGCATGAGCAGTATCCCTAATTCTCAAGGTGTCACGTCCTGATCTTAGAGATCCTTTTTATGTCTCTGTTTTGGTGGTATGGGCGTGAGTTTGGGTGGGCATTCTATGTCTGGTGTTCTTATCTTGTCCTTGTGTTGTATTTCTGTGTGTTTGGCCTGATATGGTTCTCAATCAGAGGCAGCTGTCTATCATTGTCTCTGATTTAGGAATCATATTTAGGTAGCCTGTTCCCACCTGTGTTGGTGGGTGGTTGTTTCCGATTTAGTGTTTGTTTCACCTTTCAGGACTGTACGTTTGTCGTGTTTGTTGTTTTTTGTTTAGTGTTGCAGTAAATTAAAGATATGAACACTTACCACGCTGCACCTGGTCCTCTTCTTCTCCTCCAGACGACAAGCGTTACAGAACCACCCACCAACAAAGGGACCAAGCACCGTGGTAACATGGACTCCTGGACATGGGAGGAGATTTTGGACGGCAAAGGATCATGGGCACAGCCGGGAGAGTATCGCCGTCCGAAAAAGGAGCTGGAGGCAGGAATGTAGCGCACCGGGTTGTGAACGCCACACTGGAGACACCGTGCTTCTCCACCGCATAACACGATGCCTGACCAGTACCACGCTTCCTTACGTAAGCAACGGGGAGTGGCTCAGGTCTGAATCCTGACTCTGCCACACTCCCTGTGTGCCCCCCCGGTCTTTCGTGCCAGCCGCTGAAAAGCATATTTGAAATCGGACACTTTGGTGGGATTAAGAACAATATTACCTTTAAAATGATATAGACACATGTATGTTTGAGGAATTTCTATTATTTGCGCTCTGCACTTTCACTGCGTTGTCATATCGACCGGTAGCGGATGCAGCCATAAGAAGTTAACATGCACCGCATCGATTATATGCAACGCCGCACAAGCTAGATAAACTAGTAATATCATCAACCATGTGTCGTTAACTAGTGATTATGTTAAGATTGATTGTTTTTTATAAGATAAGTTTAATGCTAGCTAGCAACTTACCTTGGCTTCTTCTGCACTCGCGTAACAAGTAGTCAGCCTGCCACGCAGGCTCCTCGTGGAGTGCAATGTAATCGGCCACATCGGTGTCCAAAAATGCAGATTACCGATTGTTATGAAAACTTGAAATCGGCCCTAATTAATCGGCCATTCCGATTAATCGGTCACCTCTATTACACACGCAGGCAATGAGCAGTGATCGCTGAGATCCTGGTTGAAGATAGCAGAGGTGTATTTAGAGGGCAAGTTTGTCAGGATGAAATCTAAGAGGGTGCCCATGTACGGACTTAGGGTTTTACCTGGTAGGTTCCTTGATAATTTATGGAGATTGAGGGCATCTAGCTTAGATTGTAGGATGGCCGGGGTGTTAAGCATGTCCCAGTTTAAGTCATTTAACAGTACGAATCTGAAGATAGATGGGGAGATCAATTCACATATGGGTGCCAGGGCACAGCTGGGGGCTGAAGGGTCTATAACAAGCGACAACGGTGAGAGACTTGTTTCTGGAAAGTGGATTTTTAAAAGTAGAAGCTCGAATTGTTTGGGCACAGACCTTGTAGTATGCAACCCGCCACCTTTGCAGTTCTATCTTGTCTGAAAAATTATAGTTAGGGATGGAAATTTCAGGATTTTTTGTGGCCTTCCTAAGCCAGATTCCGACACGGCTAGGACATCCGGGTTGGCGGAGTGTGCTAAAGCAGTGAATAAAACAACTTAGGGAGGAGGCTTCTAATGTTAACATGGATAAACCAAGGCTTTTACGGTTACAGAAGTCAACAAATGAGAGCGCCTGGGGAATGGGAGTGATGCTGGGGGCTGCAGGGCCTGGGTAACCTCTACATCACCAGAGGAACAGAGGAGGAGTAGGATAAGGGTACGGCTAAAGGCTATAAGAACTGGTCGTCTAGTGCGTCGGATAGAACGAGATATAGATTAAGGCATAATGTACAGACAAGGTATGGTAGGATGTGAGTACAGTGGAGGTAAACCTAGGCATTGAGTGACGATGAGTGAGTTTTGCTCTGAAGGCACCATTTAAGCCAGGTAAGGTCACCGCATGTGTGGGGGGTGGAACAAAAGGCTAAGGCGTATTGAGCAGGGCTGGAGACACTACAGTGAAATAAGACAAAAATCACTAACCAAAACAGCAATAGACAAGGCATATTGACATTAGGGAGAGGCACGGTGACCATAGGGTCCAGTGAGTAGCTAGGCGAGCTGGAGACACGGCGATTCAGACAGCTAGCAGGCCGGGGCTAGCAGATGGGCCTCAGGGGGACGTCGCAACGAAAAGCCTGTTGAAACACCCTCGGACGGTTATGTCGGCAGACCAGTCGTGATGGATCGGTGGGGCTCCGTGTCGGCAGCAAAGGGTCCAGGCCAATTGGCAAAAGAGGTATTGATGCCCAGGAATTGTCTGATGGATCTCTTCGGATAGCCAGGATATGGCCTAGCTCGAGGCTAACTGGTGCTTGCTTCGGGACAGAGACGTTAGCCAGGAGTAGCCACTCGGATAGCAGCTAGCTAGCTGCGACGATCCTGGTAAAGGTTCAGTGTTGCTGTAGGAATCCGGAGATGTGTGATAGAGAAAAAGCAGTCCAATATGCTTCTGGGTTGATATCACGCTGTGTAGACTGGCAGGAATTGACCGGCTGAGGCTGGCTGATGTCCGAGTTAACGGTGATGATCGCTAGCATGGCTAACTGACTACTAGCTAGTCAGTTAGCTGACTAGCTTCTGGTGGGGGTTTTGGTTATAAAGTATAAAACATAGCAGATCCAAACCACTTTGGGTGAGGTGGGTTGCAGGAGAGTATGTTCAGTCCGTAGATGGAAATTGAGATAAAAAAAATATATACGAAATATATACGAAGAAAACGATATATACACGGTACGGACAAGACAAACAAAACAGACGTGCGATTGCTACACCCATCTTGGATTTAGAGTACTTACAGTTACAGTACTTACAGTGGCACTAAGTGCCTTCAGAAAGTATTCAGACCCCATGATTATATTCCACAGTTTGTTAATTACAGCATTATTATAAAATGGATTAAATAAAAATAAATCCTGATCAATCTACACACATACCCCATAATGTTGAAGCGAAACACTTAAATATTATTTTTTTAGCACTGTATGAACATTTTTAAACAGAAATACCTTTATTACATACAGTAAGTATTCAGACCCTTGGCTATAAACACGAAATTGACTCAGGTGCATCCTGTGTTCATTGATCCTTGAGATGTTTCTACAACTTGATTGAGTCCACCTGTGGTAAATTCAATGATTGGAAATGAGTGGAAAGGCACACACTCTCTATATAGGTCTCACAGTTGACAGTGCATGTCAGAGCAAAAACAAGACATGAGTAAAGGATTATCCGTAGAGTCCCGAGACAGATTGTGTCGAGGCACAGATCTGGAAGGGTACCAAAATATTTCAACAGCATTGAAGTCCCCAGAACACAGTGGCCTCCATCAGTCTTAAATGGAAGAAGTTGGAACCACCGAGGCTCTTCCTAGAGTGGCGCCGCCATACTGAGCAATCGGGGGAGAAGGGGCCTTGATCAGGAGCTCGATGTCACTCTGACAGAGCACGAGAGTCCTCTGTGGAGATGGAGAAACTTCCAGAAAGGCAACCATTCTCGCAGCACTCCACCAATCAGCCTTATCGTAGTAGGCCAGATGGAAGCCACTCGTCAGTAAAAGGACATGACAGCCCTTGGAGTTTGCCAAAAGGCAACTAAAGACTCTGCATCGGGAAAAAAGATTCTCTGGTTGATGAAACGAAGATTGAAGTCTTTGGCTGAATGCCAAGCGTCATGTCTAGAGAAACCTGCACCATTCCTTAGGTGAAGCATGTGTGGCAGCATCATGCTGTGGGAGATGTTTTTCAGCTCCAGGGACTGGAGGACTAGTAATATGAAGGAAAAGATGAATGGAGCAAAGTACAGAGAGATCCTTGTTGAAAACCTTCTCCAGAGCGCTCAGGTCCTCAGACTGGGCGAAGGTTCACCTTCAACAAGTCCCTGAATGTCCTTGAGAGGCCCAGCCAGAAGCCGACTTGAACCGATCAAACATTTTCAGTATAGACCTGAAAATAGCTGTGCATCAACGCACCCCATCCAACCTGACAGACTTGAGAGGATCTGCAGAGAAGAATGGAGAACTCCCCAAATACAGGTGTGGCAAGCTTCTAGTGTCATACCCAAATAAGACTTGATGCTGTGGTCGCTGCCAAAGTGCTTCAACAAAAGTACTGAGTAAAGGTCTGAAAACGATAAATGTGATATTTCTATTTTTTATTTGTAACATTTGCAAAAATTCTAAAAACCTCTTTTTAAAATTTGTCATTATGGGTATTGTGTGTAGATGGTGAGGGAAAAAAACTATTTATCAATTTAGACAAGGCTGTAACGTAACAAAATGTGGAAAAAGTCAAGGGGTCTGAATACTTTCCGAAGGCACTACACATGGACATAATCAATGTAAAGGATAAAAGTTAAATTTGACTGTTTATTATAAACCACACTGCCTGTGGGATTGCAAAACTTGAAATACATATAGCCTATCTATTTACTAGTCTATTAGATCCAATTAAATGAGTTGATGCGCAATTCATTTTTTATGGTACTTCGGAATATGAAACCCATCACGGCCAGAAAAGGTAAATAATTTATTCTGCAATGGTTATAAAAATCAATAGGAAAAAGATTCCTGCTGTCAAATTATTTTAGATGCCTACTAATGTCAAATGGCTACATTCTCTTAATATTTTTCCTGTTTATTTTATGAATATTGCAACTTGGCAAGGAAGTATTTTGTGCAAATGGGGCATATGGTAAAAAGCTACCATATGCCCCATTTGCACAAAATACCCTCCTTGCCAGCTTGCAATACAATTTCAACCACTAGCAGATGTGTCTACGCATGGTCTAAAGTTTGCTGGGAGTTGAGCACATTCTCACGTTAAGTAAAAATGGTATAAAACGCTAGTTTTTGCGTGAAAACGGACGCATGCACATTTAGGATATATTTATAAAATGATGCTTCTGCATGTTTTTCATGTATGCCTAGTGTCATTGATTGATGAGTGATATCTCTAGCTAATCAAGTTTGAAACTTTTTTTCAAATTCAATCCATAAGACTTGATTTATCCGAGCGGTGACACTCTGTGTACGTGTCCAATAAACTTTGATTTGATTATTTACAGAGGAATTGTCAGTACCTTACTTAACACTGTTGACCAGAGATGTCCCTCAACCTGGTTACTCATGCAGCATAATCAGCTCTGATCAAAAGGCAAAGACACTGCAGTGCTCAAAGAGTGAGTGGGGCATGGAAAACATGCGCGTAACATTTGTCCAGATTATTCAAACTAAGAAAAAATTCCCCATTGTGGTGAACAAATGACTTCATTCTTTTTAAACCCAGCCATGAGGTCATGATTCCATCCTTGGGTTACTGTAGACTCATTCAACTTAATAAAGACAACAGACAAATTAGT